>NW_021629749.1:0-117977 GCF_900700375.1 Denticeps clupeoides | reverse complement strand
ACCACACAAGGCTGGTGTCTGGACGGCTTTACAGAGCCAGTGGGGTTGAGAATGGGAAGGAGTCGAGGTGGAAAAAGAGACATGGGAAAAACAAAAAAGAGACGTGCAAGGTGGGAAAATGGAAAAAGAAAAGAGCGAGCGTGAGCATTGTTAAGAAGAGGAGGAAGATAAGAATACAGGAGTCATGGGCAGTCTGAGAACAGCATCAGCATCGGTTAGAGGAATTGGGTTTTCAGGGTCTTAGTGACAAATATATTACAGTGGGAAACCAAAACAATGGTTTTGGGGGATGAAATGTACAGATTTTCAACCTATATTGCTTACTAGCTGTAGGTTTCTAACGTTTTAAAGCTATTTTAAGAGAGTAAAGAACAGAGATTAGAGGTCCATGACTTACTTTGGCT
This sequence comes from Denticeps clupeoides, assembly GCF_900700375.1. NCBI lineage: Eukaryota > Metazoa > Chordata > Actinopteri > Clupeiformes > Denticipitidae > Denticeps > Denticeps clupeoides. Next base: position 117,573 of record NW_021629749.1, on the reverse strand, counting down.
TCTCCAGTGGATCTGGCTCACTTCTGCCAAGCCCAACTGGATTCTTCTCAGCCTCCTCTGCAGTAATGAGATGAAGCTCGGCTTCCACCTTTCCCTGTAAGCATTCGCAATACAAGATCTTCTTAGGCACACCAGAACATTTCTCATTTAAATAATGAGCATCCCGAGTTTGATAGCAAAACTTTTCATTCCTGGCTTTGACAGGAAACACGGTCTCACCCTTAGCTCCATCTCGTCGTTTTCATCACAGGCCACAAAAGGCCACCAGCCCTTCACCCTCTTCTGCTTGAAAATGGAGATGGTGGGCAGCTCCTGCTCATTCTGCACCATATCTATGGAGCACTGCTTGGCCGTCTTTGCCCCACGCGGAAAACGGTTCAGATCCAACTCAATCGCGCCTACAGAACCACAGTGATCCACAGCATGAGAACAACTGCTATTCAGGCGCCATACTTATTCCATACTAATATGGATGCATAGTCAGGCACCCCCTGACTTTACCAAGGAAGTCATCAGCAGAGAAATGGTCTGCATCCCACACTTGCAAGGTCAGGCGTGCCGGGATCTTGTACTCGGTCTCATCCCAGGAAAACATTGATTCCTTTTTGGAGATGACGATCTTCTCTTCAGCCAGCAGATAGTCGAAGGGGAAAAGAAATCGCCAGTTGAAGTTGCCCTCGCCGGTCAAAGAGTGGTAGTGCACGTCTGTGTCCTGCTTGTCCTCCTGCTGGCCCTTCAGCCAACTGCTCAAGGCAGCCATACCAGAGAGAACCATTCTTTAGTTCACTTGGAAATAACCTCTGTTAAAGTTTCTGCTTTACCTAAATAGCCCCAAATGTACAAGCAAGTGCTGGTTTAGTCTTCATATGAACACAATCTAGAAATAAATGCTATTCAGTGCACTTTAAGAGATTATTCATTTTTGCTGAAACATATTCCATAAGCCATTTGAGATTAAAAGACTGAGTTTGCTTGTAATTTAGGACTACTATGGTAGAATGGGACAACAATACTACAGGGAAACATGATGAGCCCCACTACACATGCAATCCTTCATCATTTGACATCAGGGTCCTTATTTGATGGTTGTAAACCATCAACAGACTTATTAGTGGGTGTGATCCTTTATTAAAAGATCTGTGCAACTCTTTAATTAATCTGCTACTGCTCATTTAATTGTCCATCTGTTTCTTTCATTAGACGCTTCTCTCCACTCCCAAAAGCAACGCTGCTTCACATATCTCACATGTAAATGCTAAAAATAAGATTGCCAAATAACATATTTTAACATATGGTGATTTCTTGAAGGGATGCACAGGGTGGAAACCTGACCAAGGTCCATGTGAACTCAAGGTGTAAAATTTCACAAGCAAAGAAATTTTTATTTACTGTAAATTAAAATAAGTGCATGAAAGTACAGACTCTGCTACTAAATCTGATTATGTTCTGGCTGAAAATACGTTCTGCTGTTCACTGTTACATATATTCAAGAAAAAAACATGGCTTGAATGGCAAACTCATGACAGGGGAGCAGGTGCAGAACCCAAAAGTGTGTTGTAAGCAAGAGACACCTTCCATCATCAGCAGTATGTTAAAAACATGCGCTCAAAATGTGGATTATATTTTTAAATGCTTTCCATGCAAACATTCTCCATGCATAATGGCTGAGACATTGTAAATTCTTAGACAATTTGAACCCTTTAAACCACGTTGCCAAGACCATATCAAGTAATCAAATAACTGGTAGAAAACAAGAGCTTTCAGACATGCTCTGTTTCATGGCTGTGCATTGTGATATGAAAGCGACTGTTTGCTTTTCTTGTTGTGAAACACTACATCACAGCACACAAAATGTGTCCTCTGCAGTTAACCATCAGCCTTAGCGAGCTGTGGGCAGCCATGAAAGGAGCCCTGGGAGCAGCGTGTGGGGACGGTGCTTTGATCAACGGTCCACTTCCTTACCTGCTAGGCCACCACTGCCCAGATGATTTGGTCAAGATTTTACCCAAGTATTAGCTATATGTGTTGGAAATCAAATTACCATAAATGTATGTGTGCGTGTGTTTAAAAACTATTTTGAAACACCATTTTGTCTTTACAAGAGGCACTTTGTGTATTTTTAAGGTATACAAGCTGATTAATTGTTAAGGTCTGGCTTGTTTCTCAGTATGCAGGACTGCATCATATGTGTGGATAGGTTGGCTGGAAGGCATTGCATGCTGCATGGTCATGTGACAGCCGGGAATGAATTTTAGGCCATGCGAATGGGTCATGTTTACCCTCTGACATAGATGTCAGACATCTTCTCTCCTGTCATGAAAGCATCGTCTTCTAGAACTACATCATCAGTGTTCCAAATTATAACACGAAGCTCGAAACTAGACAACAGCACAGCAATGACGCAGGGGTGGGGAAGAAAAGACGAATACAGGAAAGAACAAGAACACAAAAACAGCAGACAGAAAGGAAGAGAAAAAAACACAAACAAACAAAACACCTAATTAACACCAAACTCTACCACACACTTTCCACACACCCACCTATACCTACCCCCTGACAAAAATGTCACTGGACTTTTCCCCTGTGAAGTAATCATCGTCCTCCAGTATTACTTCGTCTGTATTCCATATAATCACTCTTAGCTCATATCTGGCAGGAAGGGAGGACACAGTCAGTCTTTGGACCTCTAAGACCAAACTGGGACACTCAGTCGTGTCAGGAGCCAATATTTAAATTCTGAACGGTTGAATAGAAGCAGAATGGCAGTACTTGCTATTTGTGTAGGGACAGAAGACAAGAGGAAATTGGAAAGGTAAAAGCTGTACCTGGGACAAATTATTGAAAATATACTTATGGTCATCAAAAGTCACTAAGCATGGAAAATAGTACATTTTTTGTTGACGTCACTTATTTCTATATGTTTTTTGGATTTTGTTGAATTTAAAATATATAACTAGAATGTTGCCATGACATCAATCTTTGCAAAGTATTTGAATATTTCGTACAGCATTCTAGAACATGGTAAAACCATAAATAGAATAACAAATAAGATTTTTTATATAATTCATATATACTTTGACCATTTGCCCTAACCCCTTAAGTAGAAATGGAATAAACATGTGGAATGAGCATCGAGGCCTGGAGTTCTAAGGGTTTGTAGTTGAATGGCATGGCTTACATCAACAAAACTGGCTATTCGTTTTTTTTTTATTCTGCAATACACACTATAACAGTGTAATGTCCATTGGAGCTACAGCTAAATCACAAAATGTTCATCACACCTGTCACAAAGAGAAATGTAGACATGAGGATACAGAGACTGATGAGAATACAGATTTGCACAGCTTGATGCTGTCTGAATACTGAAGCTGAACTGGAGGTCACGGTATAATTTAAGTTATGATTACAGTCCTGAGCCACATGCTTAACTGTATACCTCTTAGGCTTTCTAGGTGATATGTCAATGGCAGGTCCTGGTGCAGGCATATCCATTGGGAACATGTCAACCCACATCTCAATCCGACCCTATAGGCGCAAAGAAAGTTGCACACAATTAGGGTCAAGTTCGTATTTGTTCTAAAGGTCCCATGACATGAAAATCATTATAAATTATTATTTACCACAAATTCCCATAGCCTGTCTATGGTCCAGCAGTGGCTAGAAATTGAAATAGTTATATAAATCCTCCCTTTAAAAAAAATAGCTCCACCGACCATCATGGCTTTCAAACGTGCAGTTGCTTGGTAATTGGATGTAAAAATGAGCACAAATTCTTTTAGTTCTGTCAGACATGACTCTGAAGAACCATTGGGTTAATATTATTTTACTAGAAAAAACGTCAACACAACTTCCTGACTGCGCCAAACGTTGTAGTAGGTGAATGACCGCTCAACTTCTATTGGCCGCTCTACTCCTTGTCCGGCCTCTCTGCTCCTCATTATCCTTTAAAGCTACAGACACCAAAATGCGCATTCTACTGAAATCTCAGGTCCAATCTTCAGATACAGTATTAGGGGAACAATGAGACCGATATATAAAAGCAAAAAAAAAAAAAAAAAAACATGCAGCCTATACAAAGTGAAAAACATTATGCAAGACCTGTTCAATGCCAGGTTTTTCTGGGTTGAGTAAGGGTCTTATTTCCACATGCTCACGGACAAGTTTGCAGCCAGCTTTTGGGATGTCCTCCCAGTGGTTCAGCACTGTCAGGGCTAAGTGCTCATCTGTTTGCTTTTTCAGACCTGAAACACACAACCACAATATAGAATATGCTTTGCTGACATATAAAAACTGAGTAGCTGCAGCTGAGTAGCTGCAACATTCTTGTGATACTTGAAACCACAAACCATTCTCATCCTCGATCACCGTTGGCCCCATGAAGATGCGATTGACCACTTTTACTCTTCCTCCTGGGCCATAGTGGGGCCCGTCCAGCTTCCCTTCTTTGCACAACTTGGCCAGAATCTGGGTAGGCTTTTGAGGGTCTCTCCACACATTGTAACCATGACTAAAAGGGGTGTTAAAAAAAACTTTGACCTACAAACATTTCTACTGTTTTATGAGAATTATGAGAAATTACATCACATTAAGTGCCTTACACAATGACCAATGAATCTGAAGAACTGAACTAATATGAGAAAATAGCATAATTTAGTGTAAAGAAACTGGATCTGTACTGTATGTAGTATAGAGAACATTATACAGAAAAGGTCTCACATGGAATAGGTTGATGCCATGCCGCAGGTGGCGTCTGTGTTTGCTGTAGAATCGGTTCTCCAGGTTCTATCTTGGTTTCTCCGATCAGGTCATCCGTGCCAACCAAATCCCAGTCATATACGGACACTGTCAGCATAGACTTCCATTGGAAATGTTGCCTGAATATCAAACGACCTGAGAGAAGAAAAGCTCTGAAGTCACATTTTTTGTTCTATAAACCCTGTGTAATTCCAAGGTGAAGTTACACCTGGTCTTACTTCCAAACACAGGATTCAGCTGCTTTGAGATATAATTTCTTTGTCTTTCAACTCAGTCTTTCCTAGTTTTATGACAATATAAGGATCGGCTTTCCCGTTAATATCTGCTGGGTGAAGATCAGTGGCCTGGGAACACAGATTTAATGACTGGTCAATTAATCTGAGATTCACAAAGAATTGGTACCATAAATAACAGATTAGTTGGGGGCTTACCCGGACGACAAAAACCCTGACAAGCACGTTGATGGGGTCATTGTGTGGAATGTTCTGGAACATGCCCATGTTAGGGTCGAACCCTGCATCCCTAGAAATCTCCTCTGACAGAGGCAGCTTGTACATACATATTGACCCCTGTGGAACAGTCAAACAGGACATCAGCAAACTTGCTAATGGTGGCTAATAATGTTATTCTTCTGACTAATGGTCTTAATTATGTTCCCTCTGCTCACTGACATTGTGCTTCACATGGCATGTTACCAAAATGTGTACAAATGAATACATATTCCATACTTTATATCTTCCTACAACTCTGTCGTCATCAGTCAGACTGGTGTCGTCATCATCTCCCGCCTTCCTCTGTAGAGATTAAATGTGTGCAGCCAGTCTTCAAAATTATCAAACTCGCTCTCCAGCTCCTTATTGTACATCTAAAAAAACAAAGGCAGAATGGACATTGAGCCATTAAAGATCCCATTACAAACGGATGACAGAACAAAAGTGCAAACACATGCCTGGCAATAATCACAAACGACTAAATATGCCGTGTCCATGTGGCCAGGGCCTAACGGTGCCAGGGCGTGACTGACATACAAAAAGAATTATGTGGTGCATGCCGCGTGTTTGCTAATGTTGGACAGGAGAAACGAATTACCCATATAGGTCTTTTTCTTTGTGAACAATTATTTCTGATGCCTTAAAAAAAGAGAAGCCTATTCGGGCCTGTATGGGTAGGTGTCACATACTTCCTCATTAGGGACAAGTTTAAACCCACAGCATCACACCATTCTGCATTCTGACAAACTAGTATGCAAACTTAAAGAACACAACTCATTCACCGTGTCTCATATAGTGCCACCACTAATTTGGAGGAAGCAAAGGTCCTCCTATAGAAATTAGTATGTATACATGGTAAATATGTACTATAGCATGAGCAAAAACCACAAAGTCTTATAATGAAATAATTATATTAAATAATTATATTGAAGTAATTATATTAAACACTGACCAACAGCTCATCCACTTTGGTCTTGCTGGCTCGCTTTTCTGGCCCATCGACAACTTGGCTCTTCTTCTTCTCTTTGGAGCTCTTTCCTTTGTCTTTGCTTTTCTCCTTGGGTTTATTGCCTTTAGCATGAGAGTCATCAAATTTGATCTCTGGGGTTGGATCAAGGGGTGTGAAAGGTGTAGAGGGGGAGAGGTGGAAGGGTGGACGGACACAGCACTCCGTATATCAAACAGCATGAAAGTTTGCCAGCCCTGCTCTCAAATTTAGTATTTAATGAATGTAGGAATTAGTCTAATTATGCAAACCCGCCCCTCCAATTTGTAATTATTTAATAATTAACAAAATTATTATTTAATTAAAGCCAAGTTTAATATAAAGTTATTAAATCAGCAGTAAAATCTGTGAACAGTAAAAAGAAGAAAGATTTTAATTTAAATACACTTTTGGCCACTTTCATGGAATGTAAGCATTTAGCATGATGAGTTAATGTTGTGTTATTATGAAGCTTCAAATGGGATTAATGGTGAAAAGAATGGAAGATGATTTCTAGCAAAAAAAAATTATGTGAGACATTATGCATACAATCTAGCCAGGTGTGTTATCATTTAAGTTTATTAATTGAATTAGATATAGGATTTGGAAATCCTAAAATATAGACCTACTATACCACAGTTCCAACCAGTCATTTCGAATTATTGGATGAATTATGGGAGTGACAATATCATGAGATATTGCCACTCTGACCTTTAGACGTGGTTGCAGTATCACATGACAAACCGCTGCCCGAATGTCGCATCTCGGAAAAAGCTGGAACTATTTAGTCATGGACATGAAACATACCACCAGCTATAAACAAATATTAAAGCAAACGGCGATTTAATCACAATATTACAGTCAAGGCTGTGCTATACTGTGAGTCCTTATTGGCTGATCTACTGTAGCGTAGAAAAAAAATCCAACACTAAGACACTTCCTCTTGTGTAGTATTGCGATATTGTCTCAAATGTGCATTTAGGGCAGAACTGTACACTGACTCTATACTTTGTTCAAGATTATACATATATTTGTATGATTGTTGTACATTTCATTGTTCAGTCCATACACCAATTGCTTATTTTTAACACTGTTTTAATGAAATGTATTTTATGAATAATAAGATGAAGAACTCCAAACATCCTACGCCAAACAACGACTACACAAAGCTCATTCCTCTACATTTTTTTTTAAACAACCTTTCTCACAAGCTAACTTGTGTGAATGGCAATGGTTAAGATATAAAATGTTCATTATGAACATCCAATTATGCAGTCAGGGGACAGTCATATGCTTGCTGTATGTAAAAATGGTTTTAATGCTACCTCCTCCCTCCGCTGCGATCTCCAGGTCTTCTCGCTCCTCCGCTTCTGCAAGAGCAGCCTCTTGTGCTCGGAGGTTCTTGAAGAATCATAAAAGCATCAGCAACCAACATGCCAAAAAACAAGGTTAACAAAAATCCCAAAAGCTAAGGTTCAATGGGTTTTCTCACCTCCATCATGGTCTCAATGGAAGCAAAGTACTTGGACCACCAGTCTAACAAACTTTCATCCTGCTCCTCTTCTTCCGCCTCCTCTCCTTTCTTTTTCTTCTTTTTTTTCTTACTATCTTTTTCATCTTCATTCTGTTAATGGTCGACAAGGTTAACCTCTTTCGAATCACATTCCGTTTTATTGTAATTACTATTTAGAAAATCCAAAGACCAGTGGCCTATACTTGTTCTAAGCAATTAATACCAAAAAGTTCAATTAAAATATGTTAATTTATTGCATGGTCTCAGTTAAAATAAATGAAACAAGTATTTTCACAAGGATCTCTGGGTTAACTATGAGAAGAACTTTAGGTCACCACAGAACTACCACCAGCCAATTATACATCAGTTGTCTTCGGTTGTTAGAGGATAAGGCCATGCCGTCCTAATTTTTCAGATCCGATTAGATACTATTCAGATACTATTACAGATATTAGTCATTTAAAATAACATTTTCTTTAAAGATTGAATACAATTAGTAGATAAGGCATAACTGAACACGGATTGTGGCAATATATAGGGCTAATTTGGTTGGTCTTTTTCTCACATGCTTACCATATCAACTTTTACAACAGCATCAGAGGTCTACAGAGGAAGGCCACAAAAAATAAAATGAAAACTCACAGAACATGATTTCTACACACCAAATAGCCAAAAATACCACAACCAAAGCACCACTACAGAACAACATCTATAAATGTTGACAGTGAAGTTTCCTGGCTTACTGCATCCAGCTTGACAACAGTCTCCATCTTCTTGACGTTGGGTTCAGGCGACATATTGACAATGATGTCACCTGAGGGGCGAGACGGGGTGTATGAATGGGAGAGAGAACGGGACGTCCCGCTGGTGAGGGCCATGTAACCATTTGTCAGCCTGCCTGGAGTGGGCAGCCGCAGAGGTCAACAGGCACACCAGGAAAGTAAGTAGGAAGGATTAGAAGGTGATGTCATCAGGGCAGAAAATATGAAAAAAGAGAAATAGGGAAGAAAGTGTTTGTGATAGTAAAATGAAGGAATGAGATGCCCTAGAAGAACAACTCAGAACAGAGTGAAGGCTCCACTTCTTAAAAGCATGTTGCAATAAGGTCCCATATTGTACATTTTGCAGATTTCATATTCTTCCCTGAGTTTATTTGCATAAACACCAAAGAATATGTGACCATTTTAGCATGTACACAATCCTCAACAACACTATATGGAAAAATCAGGGTTTCAGACAGATCCATAAAAATTCATATTGTACCAATATAAACTCAAGCACCAAGTTTGCTGGATTTTCAACAGCCAACTGAAAGTGGTATTATTGGTAAGTGGAAGCATATAGGTTCAACAGCACCTAGCAAAAGCCACAAATCCCCGAAGAAGGTAAATTACTTGAACCTTTGGAGTCATGAAGGTTCTATCAGTTATTGTACTTTTATTTGATTGTAATTACTTCTTTGCTTTCTATACAGAGTCTATAAATTTGAATGGGCTGGTAATTTTCACAGTATGGGGATGCAGAAACATTTTTTTTGTTGTAACAGAAAGCGTTGTAGTGGACAGACAGGAAGAGCACTGATAAGGTTTTAAGGTTATATTCTTCCAGCACAGCAAGTGTGTTTCTGTGTGTACCTGCATGAGCCCAGTTATTGATTGCGTTCTTGTCTGGGGGGCTGTAGATGAACTTGCGGAGGCTGGTCACCGCGTGTGAGCCGACCAGAGTGTATCGGCCAAAAGCCCGGCAGTCCACTACTCGAATGTTCAGGGGAGGATGAAGCAATTCGTTCTCCGGCAGGTCCTGCAGTCAAAAGAAGCAACGAAAAGCATTTATTTTACACGAGTCTTAGTTTTCTCTCACCTTTATTATTATTTTATTTATGCTGAAGGGTCATCTCCATGAATATTAGATACAATTTTCCATGGAGCCTTGGCATTTAGTTACAAGTATATTTTTCTTCACAAGACAATTTGTGATCCTCTCAGTGATCAATTATGCATGAATCAATCTACGCTTGTTTTAGACTAAATGCCATTTGTGATTAAGAATGGGGTCACTGAATAGGATCGCAGTTCATTTGTTACAGAATAAGAAGATTATTGAAGTGATTATGTGCAAAGATTATTATTTTTTGTATAATCATGCACCATGTTTTAGAACAGTTCAATAAATTGGATAAGATATATCTTCCAACCCATCAAAAATTGTGTATGTGTATCCCTTTTCATATCAGAGTTAGTACAACATGTGAATCCAACTTCCTGGCATTACTTTCTGGCTGGATCCACAATAATGTCTCATAAATTACTACACTATTATTTAAATACATGTAAATGTCAGAAGAGATGAACATTACATGGAGATTACATGGAGATTATGACTGCCTGTCGCTGGTCTTCAATTAGAAGATACAGAAGAGAACAGCGGAGGAAATGTGCTTTATTTCCAATATTGTACCTTATTTTTACATGTCTTTGTACTGAACTGCCAATCTACACCACACAAGCATGTTGTGCATAAGCAAAATATATGTCTTTATGGTGTGTAGTATGTTAAATTGCTGTTCTTTCCATCAAGGATGAATAAATATCTATTAGTAACTTGGTAATTTGACTTTATTTGCGGTGCACATGTATACACAGTATGTTAGTGTGTGTGTCACTAGAAGCTTCAGTAACATTATTTAAAGCTTCTGGCACATCAGCACACCCCAATAAAATAACTGAAAAGTGGCACACTGTCACAAATCCATAGTCTGCATAATATGGAATCAGATTTATGCCAAATTCTTTAAACAAAACTTTCCTAATATCAAACAAAAATACAACGTTGAAATGTAAAATAAGAGGCTTGGATTTTTGACAACCTACGTTTTTGTTTACAACTCTCTCTTTTTCAGTCGCTCCGCCCCATTTTATGTTTACTGAGCTGTCACTCAAATACCTGCTGGCCAATGAGGAGAAGCCCGCCCACAGACGAGAATTGTGCCAGAAGTCCAACCGAATCCTCAGGCAGAGTAAACATAAAACGGGGCAGAGTGGCTAAAATGCCAACAGTGAAACTGTAAACACGAGCAGCGTAACTGAAAGTCTCACCAAAAAGAGCGAGATCTAAGCAAAAAAGGCACATATCTGATTCCAAAGCACAGCATATCGTAATATCACATTGCTTGTAAATAAATAAATGAATAAATAAAAATATTTATAGACAGGCCTTATTTCCAACATTTTCTTAAACAGATCGTGATTAAAATGATATTAAAATGAATATGAAATAAAACACAAAGTAAACGTTTCATATATTAGTCTCATTGAAATGCTTAACAAAATGAAGGGGTTTGCAACATTCCTGAAAGTTGTTTTTGACTGTTTTCAACTGTTGAAATGTTTCCTGTATTCCTAGATTCTTCCAAATAGTCTCCATCATAATCTCCATAGCTCCATAGAAGTGGGTGTGTCCAATTTTTTGATGGCACTGTATTTAATAATGTGACAAGTATTTTTAATCATATGTTATAAGTGAAGTGATTGTCATATGTGATACACAGCAGCACAGCACACGGTGCTCACAGTGAAATTTGTCCTCTGCATTTATCCCATCACCCTGAGTGAGCAGTGGGCAGCCATGACAGGTGCCATGACAGTGGCACCTCAGTGGAACCTTGGCGGAACGGGATTCGAACCAGCAACCTTCTGATTACGGGGCCGCTTCCTTAGCCGCTAGGCCACCACTGCCCCTAAAAAAATATGGAACGCTTCACGGATTTGCGTGTCATCCTTTCGCAGGGGCCATGCTAATCTTCTCTGTATCGATCTAATTTTAGTATATGTGCAGCCGTAGCAATGTTTTCTATAGATGCGTAGTATGGATTTAACACACACCAGAATGTCTGTACTCACCACTTCAAACCATTTCACAAGGGTGCTGAAGTTCGGGTTTTTCTTGTAGTTCTGAATGAGGGAGGACTGGACACCTTTTCCGGCACACTCTATATCCACACGAGGCCGGTCTACTTGGGCCAAGTTGACCCGCTTTAGGTCTCTCAGGCCCCAAAACAGAACCTGGATAAAACAATAATTAAACTCTCCTCATTACCATTCACCCAGTGTCTGTGAGATGTTCCCTTCTCATACACTTGACCTAAATTCTAACTGCATTAAAATTACAAGAAGCCTTGCGTCTCATTGCTCCACTCTGCCTCAGCATTGTGCAGCTTTACAGTTACAGTATATTTAAAACAGTCTGAGTGACATGCTACGTCTGTACAAGAATTTTGAAATTGTTTTTTAAATTACGGAGCAAGTTTTCGTTCTGTTCTGTTCCCTATACAGTCATGTTTTATTTCCTGTGTACGTGACACGCCCACAGTGGTCTCACCTCTATACGATACTTGCTGAGAACAGGCCGAATGCCCAAGGGCACGGGCAGAATGGGCCCACGCTCTGAATCCGTCGGCCCATCAATAGGAGGCAGCTCTGCCTGCCCTGCAGGGCCAATCTATAAGGACAGCAGGACAATGTACAATTCCATACAACACAACATATGTACATATGTAATACACCTATCACTGCTGTGAATATGGTCAATATCTAATGAATAAGACATCAATAATAAATATGTGCTTATGACCTTAAAGTGTATTACATTAAAAATTGTAAAAAATTGGCCAGCAAAAGTTAATCAACAGGGGACAGAATAGCGAAAGAGAGAATGGGCAACTAGACAGGGACGAGACAGAGAGCAAGAGCAGCACCTTGATCTGAGGAACAGCAAAGTCATGGACAGCAATAAGAGCTCTCCTGATCTCCTCGTCGTCATAGGGGATCTGTTAAACGTGGTGTGCACAGGTGGAGCACGGAAGCATGACATGGCAGGCGACCACAGGCAATAGGTATAGATAGAAAATAAAAGGATGAAGACAGAGACAAAGGAGACAGAAGAAGGAACAGAAAAACCTTTCTGCTCAGTCAGACGTCAGGACCAGGTTTTGCAGACGACGGAAAGTGTTTTGTGCGGTGGAGTAGTTGTACAAATGCTTATCTGTACCTAAATTAGAAATTTCTCCAGCTCCATGCATGCATTCTTGACTTTTTCTCCTTCACTTCTGAGACAACAGATGTTACATCTTAAACCTTATTCAAAAACAGTATTCTATTCATGTAAATTTGATATTTTAAATAATGAAATAAAAGGGCACTGTAGGGATAAATGTTTTTTGCCACTTTTCTGTCACTGACTCTTCCTTTTGTAACAATTTTGACATTATTATTGTTGGAATAGAAATTTATTAAATACTTTTAAGACCACAAATCCAGTCATTAATGGTAAAATAAAGCAGATCCTATTTTTGCAGCAGTATGACAGACTATGTGAGACTCTCCTTCAGAGATGAACATGGGGGATGCACTGGGAGCTGTTGTGTCCTGATCCTGTTTTATTTTTTGTTAGGCTCACTGTTCATGCTGAAGTTACAGGAGTGCGTATCTGTGCTGGTGAGTTGTGTAAGGCATGCATGTCCATAATAACTCACCTGCAGCAGTTCAAACGCTGCCAGAAGGTCCCCGGCCAGGGAGCTGCCTCTGTAGACCTGATAGTACTCCAGCTGGGGTGGGAAACGGGGTGGGCCATAATGCTCGTCAATCATCTTGGTGATGGGCTTGGCAAAAGTCCGACCAATGTACTCTGCCTTCCCCTGAAGGAAACAAGAGTCTCAGTTTCACTGGCTGACAGCAGGGGTCAGTAGAGGCACACTCATTCCAGAAACTTCACTCCAGTTCACTCCCAACAGTCATGATGGAAAATCCATCATGAAATACAATGAATTTAATGAATTTCATAGCTACTTTTCCCCTCATTATTTCTTATTTATTAATCATACTGATGCACACAGCAAGAATAATCTTAATCTAAATAGTTAATAGTCAAAAAATAACAGGCTGTTATATTTTGCAAGGGGTTGGTTGAGGCTGTGGACCAGTTAAGAAATATTTAGTACCACGAATGAATCCTTAAGAACATTTAATAAACTATTGGTTATGCAAGAAGTGTACATCTAAAAATTTGTATTTTGAATGCATGTATACAATGCATGTACCTGCACAAAAAGAGGACGGTTTAGATATAACCAGATACTGCACATCCTGCATGACTTTCAGGGCTCGACTATCTACACACGCATAACTGGCCCTGTGAAACAACAACTAATTGGCATACTCTACTTAGCCACATCTAAATGAGTTGGGCCACAGATTTAAACAGGAACAAACACACAGGGAAGACAATGGGTTGCACTTTGTACAAAAAAGCAGCCTTTTATCATACATGTTGACAGTACAGATTGGAAGCTGATTTGCTGAGGAAACATTTCCTGTGTGTGTTGAAACCTGATTCACCATTTTTTATTCTCAATTATGCAAAGTGAGGTCTCACCACTGTGTCCTGGTCGTAGAATTCTATAACTATAATAGGAGGGTCATCGCGGAGCTCGGCTGCCTCTCCATACAGCTCAACGTTGTCAAATACTAACAGCTGGTCCCATGTGGGACACAGGGTCTCATTGAGCACCTGAAAAAAAAAAGAAATCATTTGAGGTATCTCATAATAATTAGGAAAATAGGTTAAAAAATGTAGAATTAATCAGAGGCCATGTAATTAATTAATGAAAGTGAAGTGATTGTCATTGTGATTCACTACAGCACAGCACATGGTGACACAACGAAATGTGTCCTCTGCTTTTAACTATCACCCTTGGTGAGCAGTGGGCAGTCATGACAGGTGCCCAGGGAGCAGTGTGTGGGGACGGTGCTTTGCTCAGTGGTACCTCAGTGGATCAGGATTCAAACCGGCAACCTTCTACGTGGCCGTTTTCTTTAACCGCTAGGCCACCACTGCCCCTCAACTAATTAATCTATTCAAATTATAGATAAGTTAAACTGCATTTTTATTGCAAACAGAGAAACAAAAATAATATCCCTGGCTAAAAAAAATGCTATTTTAAGTACTTTTAAGTACATTTTCAGACTGGTATTGTCTTTAAATAATAATAACAAAAATGACAACATAAAGTGCAGTTTTTCTTCTTCAAAAAACTTATGACAAAACACAAAAGGTCATTTGCCTTGCTGAATGCAATCCCATAATGCTGAGTTTGCATGGCGCTTTGAAAGAATTTGCGTTGACATGGAAACAGATTCAGATGGAGCTGATTGAAGAGATCTGTGTATGTGCTCAGATGCATCCCTCTGCTATGCATTCATGGGACACATGATAGAAGCTGAATTGTAAATTGTGAAACATTTCTGTTCAGTAAATTAATAATTAATAATTTCTATGCCATGTGTGGTGTGTGAACTTGTTGAAATATGTGTGTCTCACGCTCAATGCAAGTTCCCCTTTGCTTGGAATTTTTTCAAATTAATTAATTGCAATTAATGCGCTCAAATTCATCGCCCTAATAATAACATATAATTATGCAAAGACATATAGAAGTACCTCTCAAATGCCTAGATCATCTTTAGAAAGATAATTTGACTTTGTAATTTAAGGAGAAAAAAAACAATAAATGTTAAATAAAATGCAATCTGAAGTGAAAACATGATATAAGAGGAAAAACTCAAGAAGCAGAAAATAATAGAAAAATTATAAATGAAAGTTAATATTTCATGTTGGATTATGTTGACGCTTATAGCTTATAGTAAATGGAAAGCAGAATTCTATTACCTAAACGTTTGAATTGCCTAAGAAAGATAAAAAAAGTATTCTTAATACAATAACGCCCAGAACGTTTTGATAAGCAATTCTTGGTTCGGGTTGTTTAAGGCTTACATTTCTGAATTAAATTCCAAAGAAAAAAATCACAGTCACTATCACCATGGATCTCAAACTGTGGTACTTCTAGAGGTACATGTAGTTATTTGTCTTGTAATTGATATGTATTACAGTTCCTTTGCTCACTTGCAGTGTGTTTGACTGCAGTATTGACAGCGGATTCATATTAGGAATTAAAACTGCCTCCTGTAAAAACTGGTTTAAAGAGCATATGCTACTGTATTCCAATGCCGGACATCATGGTGGTACGCAGACCCAAATATTTTCAGCGGCTCGCTAATATATGCGGAGAGAACGTGTCAGAGAGTGTTACCTCAGTTACTTGGCTGTGCGTGGAAAAGAAAACCCGGGCAAACGGGTCTGACAGGCCACTGCTGTCGGCGGCAAATAGACTGCGGGCCTGATACATGTGGGCCCTCAGCTGGAACACCTGCTTCACTATGGGAGGCAGAGAAAGACAAATGAGATGCCATGAGAGAGCAAGCATTTCACACAGTTGCCTGCATCTTTGAAAATGCACTTCCGCGTCTATTAAAATGGTATTACCGCTTTGCTGAAGCACCAACTCTGACCAATTTAACGGCGACTGGAGAGCACGTTTTACTGCAGTGCGGCGATTAAGTGCACAAAGACATAGTGGACACTTACTGTTGTACGAGAGGCTGATGGGAGGAACGGACTGTAAGCCCACTCCCTTTACTGCCCTGTTCTCCTCAAAGCCACAGGGTAGTCCATTCAGGAAGTCCTTCCTTTGTTTGCTGAGCCCGAGCCAGAGGTACATTTCCATCTTGGCCTGCACCGTCCAGCCTGCTGGACCAAATCCCTTCTTACCGGGCAGCTGCATAAAAATGTTGGAGGGGGGGGGGGGGGGGGGGGGGTTTCAAATGTATCATCAAGCACACAGCAGGAGTGTTCATTCAAACACCAGATTTGATTCCAGGACCGGATTTTAATTCAATTTACTAAACCTTCTACTAGGGAGCCTAAGGATTTCAGTACCGAAGCTACACACAAGATGAGTGGATTTTAGTCTACTTAGTTTGAAAATAAAGACACACAGGCAAGAAAGCACAGAAAATATATCTACAGTATCTAGAATGATATTGGGGAAGGGCAAAGTTAAGACAGATCACACGCAATTAACATATGTCCCACTGTCATTTGTACATTAGCACCGCCAGGAGGCTAAATACCCCCAAGACTGGGATGTCACAACATAAAAGTAAGTAAATGTTAAGATCAGGCTACTATCCATAAAAATCCATTACAAACCCATCTATAACTAAAGAGAATGACATAAATTGCACATATACATTCATCACCTTGATCTCTACAAACTGGCAGAAGAAAACAATACCATTAAACTTAATATCTGTTCCTATTAACTTCTTATAGCAGGGGCATTGATTACAGCATTTTCCATACATTCAAGAGTTGTACGAAATATACATTTCGTCATATCATCATGTCCCACTGAGGAAAACAAGAAGACTTGCCCTGAGGAAGACCGCATTGACTTTCCCACAATCCTTGCCCATTTCTTCATCCACAATGGAATGTAGGATGTCCTTGGAGGGGATGCGTGCGTAGGCAATACGCTTATTATTACTCAGCATCCAGATGAAGACATCAGGGATGCTATGCTGGGGCTGCATAAAAGGCACATATAAAGCAAAATGAAGCAATTATAGTAAATATGCACACACAAAACATACATTATATTGTAATTACATCAACCAAGACCAATTGTTAAACTCTAAAAGAACAAGGCTGTCTAGAGTAGCAATATAATTTTTGCATGCATTAAGGTATGACAATACTATGAATATTGTATGGGGTGATTGATATTTTTGAGATTATCATCCCCTAAACCTGTTTAATTAGCTTAGTAGTCAATTTTACAGACATGGCTGTCACATTGTGACCTGAAAACAATTGACTTTAATTATACAATCAACACGAAGTAGTCAATCCTTCAATAAGAGGTAATAATTTATGAGGTTCACCTCATCAGCCAGGAAGCGGAGCCGTTGCAAGAAGTTCAGCACCAGCTTTAGTTTGTCTTTTACCGTTTTCTTCTTGACCTGGGTTCGGATGGTTTTGGCCTGCTGGCTCATGCTTTCCTGCAGGGAACAAGCCGAGTATGTATGAATCGATATCACAATTCCAATTGCACTACAGCACATCTCTTTTGCCTCGACCTCCCAGCCCATACATCTTTAATACTCTCCGTACAGAAGTTCATACCATTTCTCTCATGCAAGACTTTAGTCTCTCTCTGTCAAGTCTTGTTCTTCCAGCCTGGTTCTGGTCCTTGTTGGCCAGAGTCACGAAACGGCTAACAGGGGAAAAGTCATAAAACACAGCTGTGCGCAATGTGGGTTTTAACTAATTAAAGGCAGAAAATACTTTTTCTTGTGATCAGTCATAAAGAAATCATCTTGTTATATCACCTGTAAACAGGCAATATTGTTAACAGAACTAAAGAATTAGATGTTCACCTGCAGCCAATGCTGAGTTCTTCTAGCACCCCCCTGAGTCTGCGCTCTGGGAAGGCCTTTTCTGTCTTTATGATCTCCTGAACATCATTCAGACCCTCCTCCTAACATTCACATCACAGAAGCAAGACTTGTTTTTCAAAGGATTTATATAAATGTGGAAATAATAGAACAATACTATTTGTACTAGAGTTACAATAATTATACTAGGGTTCTTTCTGTGGGAAGAACTCTGCATAGAACATTTGGACCTAACCAATTTGTCTGCAATCTTGTCCATGATGTTGGAGTTGTAAAGCCGTCTCCTCTGGTCCTGCCACCAGCTCTTGATGTAAATGCAGGGCTTCTTCTCAAAATACGGTAAATGAAAGTAATTCCTAAAAAAAATCAGAGAACTTGAAATTAACATCCTTCCATGCGTCTTTGAGTTGAATATTATAAGGCAGGGGTGTGGTTATGACATGGATTAGTGACAAATAAAAAATAGCTCTCATTTGCAGTCAGACCAGTCAGTCACGACTGAATAATAATGCATATTTTTGCCCATTGAAGTTCAGGGAGCCTAAGTCATTATACAAGTCTTTTAAATTTAGCTCAAGCTTCAAGTCTTGTTTAATTTATTGTTTCTTAGTTTTGAATAATAGTATTAATGAGTCATGTAATACACAGTCATTATAATTTCTTTTTCTGTTTGGGGTTTAGAACTCTGGAGAAATTTCTGACCTGTCGGTAATGACAGGTTTCAAAAGAGGAGTGGACGACACGGACACTAGGTCTCCATCTTCTTCTACTTCTTCATCGCTGGAATTCTGAATCAACTCTGACTCGTCTTCCTCACTCTCCGTTCCTCCTTCCTTCTTCTTTTTCTTTGCTCCGGTAGGTTTACTCACCCCGTCTAACTGGTTACCATAGTTACCTAATAGAAAGGGAAAATAGACACAAATAAAAAAACACAGACAACTACATTACTGGTCAACGACATGTATTTAGGACGGCAAAGACAGGATGCAAAATAAACTGTAATATGTGACACTTACAAAAAAGAACTGAGCTGATTTTTTTGAGTTTTTGTTTTCTATTTCATCACACCATTTTTGATGCAAACCAAATATGTATAAATATGTGTGTGTGTGTGTGTGTGTGTGTGTATATATATCTTCGGTGAATTTCATTGTTAAATAAAATAAATTTTTAAATACCAAACACACCTATTGTTACTTCAAAACTGATAGGCTTGTCGCCGATCTTCCTGTCAATCATGGTGGCTTCCAAGAAAGCTCCAAAAAGGAAAAACTCCTCCACCTTTCCAGTTGCACTCTGAGGAGAAGACAGAATTATATTAAAACAGCAAATCTGAAGGTGCCTTTAAACGACACACATGAGATTTTCCCCATGCATTTAAGAGACCTTCAGCGAGGTGAGCCAGCTCAATCATGATTACTGAGCCAGCATGTGACCAGGTCTAGGGAAGATTTTAGCGCTTTTCTCTCGAGCCCGTGGTGGTAGTAACTCACTGAGAGGAAGCTACCGTGTGCTGCCCCACTCCAAGGAAGCGGCGGATGAATAATTAACATGGTGGCACTCTTACTCGGAGCCGGAGCGGCAACCTGAGGGCAGAGTCGACGCCAACTCGTATCTGCCCACTGATGCAATGCACTGACACTTCCTTCCTCTCCCGCTTTCCCGCCGCGATGTAATTTTCTTCTGCTCGCTCAGTCCCTTACTGACAGCCTTCAAACTCTGCCACACATTTCTGCCACTGAAATTCACTGATAAAATATGACTACAAACAGTAACGTCTGTCTGTCTGACGACATAAAAAAACCCATCATGAAATAACAACCTGCTAAACATAATAGATAAGGGGGAAAAGAAGAGAGGCCATGGGAAATGAAATTACTATTAAAATACATTACAAATACATGTAATACTGCATTTTTGCATTATACACACACACACACACACACACACATATATACATACATATGCTCCAGCATTGGTTTGCACATATGATATTTTATGCATGAAGATCAAATCTCTGCAGTGTTTGTTTGCAGTATTCAGCGCCCTAGCTTTCACGCTGGTTGGATCAATAGACACCCTCACAGAGTTAGTCCACAGTTTTAAGGATTAATCATGTCCAGTGCTACACAATTAGCTCTATCCTGGTCAGTAAAACCACCCCAGGCGAACAGACATTTCTTTATCAATAATTTAGACACTTACGGGACGTGTTGAAACACACACAGACAGGAGATTTTAAACCATGAATCAGGAAGTGGAAGTGATTCCTGCACTTGTTATTTCCCAAATGGCTGTTGATTACGTCTAGTGTCAGTTCAAATTAAGCATCTTTGCACAGCAGAGGGTTGTGAAAAGGTCACATTTGATCACACTTTACAGTGTCTTATATACAGTAGTATTCATGTGTAATAAGTGTAGGGTTATGGGGTGATCTTGGGATCCACAGTATACACACATAGTCTTTTATTTTTTATTTGGTGTAGTATAAAGACATTGTCATTTCAGCGGTAACTATGATACTTGTTATTTAATCTATCCAGCCAAATTTCTTGATATTTGAACTTCAGAAATATGAAGACGAGACACACCTCTGAGATATTTGACACCGGCTCCACCTTCACCTCCGTGGAGCTCACAATCTCTGTGGACGTGGTGTCCAGGATCTCCACGGCAACACTGACAAGGAGGCGTGCCCTGAAGGACACACCCTCACCCAAGCCTTCATTCAGGTCCTGATGTTCGTCCATCAGCGTGTAGTTCCGTGTCGACCCATACATGTTCACCCAAGCTGGGCCCAGGGTGGGGAGGAAACCTGGAGAGAAATCGAGGAGTTCAAACTTTCTTACAAGCAAACAGTGCAGGAGCTACGCTGAAAACCAAATGTCTGAAACCAGACTGTCTCTGGTTGGGTAAATATCCTCTGGCCTGGAAATTTAACAAGATCCTACAGGGATTCTCCTGTAACTCATATTTGAAATGGACCTCAAGGTTTTCCATCAAGGTTTTATTTACTAGCCAGAAATGCAGACAATAAAAAGAAAACTGAAAATCGATTGTGGGGCTGCACCTTTGTCACCATCATTGGCGATCTTGCGCAGATCAATGAAGTGTGTTCCTATGGCAACATCATTGACTTTGTCTGAGTCCCGTATCTGGACCTTCATGCGCTTGCAGAGAGGCGGGAACATCTCGGTGAAGACAATGTGCTCGTTCCAAATAGGCTCGTAACTGCTCTTCTGTACAGACGTCTTCCCCTGTAAACACCCCAGAATGAGGGTCTGAATTGTAAGTATAAATGTACCGACTTCTAAAAAGCATGTTTAATGAATCACCTAAACACAGTATTTTTTATAGACTGTAAGTATAAGATGACGGCACTTTTTCAGACATCTTTTTGAGAAAAGCAACTGTCTTATATTCAGGCCAATACAGTAAATAAACCACAACAGATGAGATGTCACATGACCATAAGCAACATAATATGGTGGAATGATATTTTCAGTGCTGCGTCAGAGTGACACTGTCATGGGATTCTGTTACTCTCAGTAAATCAAAATGTCAGAGCAGCCATAACAGATATTATGGATGTTGATCAAGGCACCTAAGAATTGACTTTACCAAATAAAAAAAAAAAAACATGGTACTAGGTATTTTTAGGTTAACAAGCAAACCTTCTGCCCAGCAAATTGCACTTGGACGTAGGGGTCCACCAAGTCCTTGTTTTCGCCAATGAAGGCTTTTTTCATGTTTGCCATAATACTGGTGTTCATCTTTGGAAGCCCTTCAGCCCGGTAGATCTTCACATAGAACCGGGCCCATTGTCGCTCTGCGGGGACACCCTCAGGCAAAAGCAGATTCCTTAAAGAAGCACCAGGGGAGAAAATCCTTGTTAATCCGTTGTAAACCTTTGACTTCCTTAGCACATTATTTTTATTATTCAGCAACCAATGCAGTAAGTGGGCCGCATGGTGGTGTGGTGCTTAATGATGTGACCTCACACCTCAAAGGTTGTGAGTTTGATTCTTGGCTTGGACATGCACACTATGTAAACGGGCGACACTGAATTGTCCTTAGGAAGGAGTGTGTGTGTCCTTTGGCCCTGAGCCCAGTGTGGGCTCCTACAGATGTGACCCTGTAACAGGCCTAAGCAATGAAGTAACTACATAGAACACAGACATATAATAGGTGTCCACAGAGTAGTGTTAATGTTTCAAGGGAAGTTAATGGATAATGAAGTAGATGGTGCTGATACTGGCGTAGTGGTGGCCTAGCGGGTAAGGAAGCGGACTTGTAATGGAAAGATTGCTTGTTCGAATCCCAATCGGCAAGGTACAAGGCACCATCCCCACACGCTGCTCCCCGGGCGCCTGTCATGGCTGCTCACTGCTCACCAAAGGTGATGGTTAAAAGCAGAGGACACATTTTGTTGTGTCACCGTGTGTTGTGCTTGCTGTCTATCACAATGACAATCACTTCACTTTCACTCGAAGTGTCTGAGGGTTACAATGTAGACGGAGTACATTTGTCATCACTGTCTTCATGGGATAAACTATGAACAAAACATCTAGGTTTAATTTCTCATGGATTGGCCTGATCCAAACAGTCTGTGTTCAAACTTGGCAATTTATAGCTTCAAAAGCTTTCAGATGTCTGTGTCTGTGGGACAATGCAAATTAAGACTTGATATCTCTTACCCTTCTATGTCATCCTCATCAGTCTCACTGGCCTTGTGCGGGGTCTTGATGTTGTCACCTTTCCCCACCACAGCAATGTCACATTTTACGTAGCCTTTACACCCAGCCGTGATGTCATCGTGGTCAGACAATATGGCCCACTTATGGTAAAACTGGTGATCTGTGACAGACAAACATCTGAATATATGAAATATGTAACCTATTCAATGAGAATTAAAAGGTTATTGTTGGAATATCTATCTAGCTCTATCAGCATCCTCACACTCACCAGGTTGTGAGTAGACTGTACCCACATCCAGCTTAAATGTGCCAACTAGAGTGCCACTCCGAAGGAGGTTTTTGGAGTGTATCACCTAGAAATAAATAAGTAAAAAAGCTCACCAGATTTTTATTTTTCGATTAAACTACTGATTAGATGTTCTCTGTTGTTTATGATACCACCACAGGAATTAAGTTATGGAATAAAACAAGGACAGACATTAGGTCCAAGTGTCCTCTAATTGGGTATGTACTCACTGAGATCTTCAGGATCTTGTCAAACATGACATCTGGAGGTACATGGAAGTCGAAGACAAAATACTGCAAATTGAGAGGAGAAGAACGGATTCATTGCACATATGTATCTCCTTGTACCTGGTTTTGAATTGTGTGGTAGAAATGTCGAAGAAGCTGAGTGAAGATGTTCTGCCCCTTCGATCTGGCAAAACTATACTGCATTGCCTTTAAGTGTCTCCACTCTCTGCTTTATCAAATTATATAGCGTGAGTAGAAAAGTAATGAAAATAAATTAAAGTCAGCGATGAATGAAAAGGACAGAATAAGTTGACGGAGTGATGAGCCAAAAAAATCCAATGCTTTCTTTGTAGCCTTTTTCACAGACTAATGAAAATCCTTCATAACTCTATTAACTGATTCCTAGTTTATAATATGATCATATACTGAATAAGCGGGAATATGTGTGAGGCCAAATCTTACATTTAATATTTATAACATGTTCAAAGGAAAGCTAGAGCTTGCAATCATCTCATCAAGATAAAGCAAAAGAACCTCAGGGAGAACTATGATGATCACTACGAGCTGTTAAATGTTCACGCTTCTCTGGAGGTTGGTAAAATGAGTAAAGTCTTTCATTGTGGAGACCAGAGTCTCACTAGGAAAACTGACCTCATTATAATATGGACAGTTGGTTGACTCCTTCATGGACGTGTACTTCTTCTCATCCCCAATTTCAACACAGACCACAGGGTCCATGTTCAACCCAACCAGCTGACGAGCTTCGATCACATTGACACTAATCTGTGGAGAAGAAAACAAATCAAATCACTGGACCAGGATTTTTTGACCAAAAAAAAAGACCAAATTTCATTTCTAGGTAAACAAAGCAGAACAAAACATTTGTCCTTGCCTAGGATAATATTCAAGAGATTCATAAATTATTATTATTCAAGAGTCACCATTGTTTCCCATTTAACCTTTTAAACTGTGTACTTTACCTTTTAATATGCTGCTTTTCCAAAAAGGCATGTTTAATTATTCTGTCGCAAAAGTGACTTTATAGATGTAGATACACTAACACGGCAGGTAAAATCAGTCATACGCATATTGTATCATACTGATTATTATTTCACAGAAATCAAAATAAAAAAAAGTACAATGAAAAATCTCACGTGTTCGAGCAGCTCAGATTTCCGACTATTGCTGGCAACCCTTTCCCCTTATCTGCAGCGCTGAGCCACATATCACGAGCTGATGCATAATGCAGGAATATTCTACCCCGATAAACAGAAAAAGGTCCCAATAGAAATTACACTGAAATGGTGCACCGCTGTACTCAGCTTGATCAGGCTAACTCGGCTCTACGGGCGCCAGTGGCCGGTTAGCAACTGTTTTGTTAGAAGCGCGTTGTTTAGGTCATTTTCTGTGGGTAAAAAAGCCCAGGGCTAATCATGAGCTTGGGCTGTCTTTGTTACGAGAAGAGACTGAAACAGCCTCTTAAGCAGGCCACTTGCTGTGCAAGTTCACTCTCTTATCTGCTCCGAGTTACAGTGCGGTGCACTAATGAACAGCTCACCAAAGACCCCCCCGCCCCTCCTTGCGACGCAGCCCCCGCTGTATCTCCAGAAGCCTGGAAAACGTCCAATCAGCAGGACTATAAAGGCGGCGGCAGAGGTTTCGACTGAAGACTGAACTATAATTACCCAGGACGGGCAGTGTGCAGGAACTGCTTATTTCACAATAAAATATGACAGTTCAGGGCACACAGGTAATGGGTTAATGTATGAATTTAAGTGGGAAAAACAATGCCAAAAAAAAATAAAAAAACAGAAAGGTAAGCTTACATGTTATTCTCCAGAGCACTGCATACAAATGAATCCCATTGGAACGTAGTTAACCATAGTGAGCGTGACAATAGCCCCCATCAAAGAAAAGACTAAAGCACTCAGACAGTTTATGTCTGCCTGCTTTGTGAAACAGCATAACTGGGTCAGATTATGCTGAAAATGACAGAGGGCGAAATAACACTCCTTAAGAATTTCAAACTAATTTGACAGAAAATATTACTTAATACCCACTGGACTCTAGTCTGAAATCTGAAAACAAAATGTGTTGGAAGATAAGTAATGACTATATGCTGCAGTGGCACATAATGTTATTCTAATAGATATTATACATTGTGTATTTCAATACCTGATAATCTACTGGTTTTCCTGAACTGGACTCCATTTTGATATCGGGTTTTGACCTGACAAAAAACAGATAGAGGCTTAAAACCATAACATCATCCTTGCATCAGGAAATCTGTATGCAAGCAAAGCCCAAGCAGACCTCTTGTTGGACACATTGGTGGTCACTGCAGTGACGGAGGCCAGTGAGATGTTGTCTGGGTCAATTGCACGACCCAGACGCATGGCCTTCCTGTCCAGGTCCTCTGTCTCCAAAATTGCAGGGTCATCTGTTAGGAGAAATTCAGTGAATGTAATTAATGTTACAGGGATATTGCGCTGCATTTTTGCTATTAAGCAATATAATGGTACTCTTCACGTAGGTAATGTTCATGCTTGAAAATATTGCACAGCTCTATTCTGTAGCATAGTTTGTATTACTCAAAATGCTAAGAACACATATCATATGCAATGCCTTACATTTTTGATAACTTAAAGGTCCTATGGCAAATATTTTTTTTGGTTTTTATATCAGTCTTAGTGGTCCCCTAATGCTGTATCTGAAGTCTCCTTCCAAAATTCAGCCTTGGTGCAGAATTACAGCCACTTTGAGCCAGACACATGATGAGCTTTCCCCAGGATGTTTCATTGTGTGTAGCTCTAAATGCTAATGAGGAGGAGAGAGGCAGGACAAGGATGTTTGGCGTCTACAGGAAGCCGCGTCTGTGTTTTTCCCAGAACCTCACGTGACAGACTAAGAAAATACATTAGTATTCATTTTTACACCCAATCACCGAGGAACTGCAATGCTTCGCTCGTTTGCAAGCCATGAAAGTTGATGGAATCCATTTTTTAGGGGAGGGGTGGGAAATTCTCTAAACGGGCAATAAATGAGAAAGGGGAGGTAACCTTTCCCCTTAAAACAACATAAGGGGACAAATTCCAGATTCGACCGTCTGAGCTGCTGCTCTTTGATGGGCGAAGCAAAATGACCAAGGCACTCTTTATACATATCACCATTTCTAGCCACTGCAGGACCATAGACAGGCTAGGGGAACTCGTATTAATGTTAAATAATCTCACAAAGTTACATTTTCATGTCATGGGACCGTAAAAGATTACTCATCAATCAACACCTAATGGGGCATCAATGACATCCTGTATGTTAGTCCCCTTTCTGTAGTACATTTACATTTACATCCAGAGCAACTTACAGTCAATAGTTACAGGGACAGCCCCCTGGTGCAACTCAGGGATAATTGTCTTGCTCAGGGACAGTATGTGGGGTTTGCTAATAAGTGGGCTTTGAACCTGGGTCTTCTTGATCCTAGGTGAGTGTGTTACCCACTAGGATACTACCACCCTAGTCCCTGCATGCTAAATGCAGAGGATCATCCCTGACCTTTACTGCTCAACCATTTTACCTCCTTTCTTGTGGTCATCCTTGGACATGCGTGTCTTCCCAAGCTTCATGGCTGACAACACTCCGTTCTTTGCTCTGGCATGGGGATGACACAAGATTTTCAGGGAAAATCTGGCATATAATATTACACAGATTTATCATACTGTAAATATACAAGACATTGCATAATTGATTTACCATTTTTTGACAATTCCATAGATTAAATAACGATAATTTCAAAGTATTTATTTTAACAATAGTTTTAATGACCAGTGTCTGAATTGCAGTATTGCGTACCCGTTTTGTATGTATTGTTATGAACTTAAGTCAGACACTCGCGCACACACATTAATTTGCATTTTTAAAATGACCTATTTCATGTCTATCTGCCATGCAGTTACTGTTGATTAATATCTGGGCTGGTTATTGAAGGACAATGAGGAGTTACCTATGGTGATGATTCCTGGAGATTGTAGATATTGCACAGTTTCACATAAAAATTCTACACATCTTTTACACACCAATAGCCCGCCAGATGTTCACAGGCCAGTCAAATATTTATTTTAAAGTAAAAATTTGGTATAGCAGCTTATAGAACTTCCCTAAAGAACTTTCCTGACCCTTAGTGGATGGATATCCTTCAATCTGTCACTGGTCAGGCATGTCTCATGCAGACAGGATGGAAAATTGGAGCAATAATCAGACGAGCCAGCCTATTCACCACTGGGACCCTGGGCACAATAAGCCCAATGGAGTCAGGTAACACCGTACGGATATTATATGTATCAAATATCAGCAGGACAACAAAGGGATGATGACGTAACTGCACAAGAGTACAAATGAGGGGCCTTAATAATTAATCAAGATACGCTTGGTCTTCGAATTAGATTCAGATATGGATCAGTGTCAGACGGGAGAGGATGAAAGGATTTGAGATGGGCTTGTCCTTTCATTATTTTTCTCTAAAAACATTTCATGAAGGAGCAAAAGAGCACGATTATTTCAGAAATTTTTAGAGCCTTGTTCAGTTTCAGAAACCTATTCCAAGTTGTTGCTGCGTTAATTAAATGCAATTTCTGATTAATAAAGAACGGCTGCCTATGATGCGGGTTTTTGTTATAACCATGAACATCATCAACTGTAACCATATTGCAAAACATCCTATCAGCCTAAAGAGTAAAAATAACGTCAAAAAACATTTCATATATCAAATGCTTGAACGAGCCCCAGACTCTAGATGTTTGCAAATTTTGAAGCATACTAGTCAAGAGCAACTGAACCCATTATAAGATATGGGAAATAAATTGGTCATATAAGGTCAAACAGCAGGTAGCATTTACCGAACAAAACGCTACACGGACACTGAATTGATGGACAAAGTACAATGAAGTCACTACAATTTGCACCTTTTAAAAAAACGACAGCCACACTTCCTATTTAATTTCAGCCAAAAAACACAGGCAATACATACCATGTACTCACAAAAACAGGAGTGATCCTTAAAAAGCTCTGAACGAATCAGATAGAAAAAAAACTCCACAAAAGAAATGTCCAGAGTTTCCAGGGCAGCGTGGAGGTTAGTGCTCCATGGTTAGAATGAGATCTTCAGACAGGTAGAGAGGTGTGCAGGTACTGATGGGTTGTTCAGTCCCAATGGGGACAAAAGACACTAACGATTAGAAGAACATGAGACTAGCCCACAGCTTGGCTAGGATTGCCCTCTCATGCAAAGTCAGTCAAGCACACACACACACACACACACACAAATATATTTATATCTATCTTTATACTTTAGTACGAACGGACCTGAAGACACGTAGAAAACGTGAATCTACTGGACATCTATGTGATCAAAAATCCCCAGAGGAAAATAGACGAGGCACTGCCATTTTTAGTGGCATTCTATATTGTGCGAACGATAGAGAAGCACTTACAAAAGATATAATCACAGATGAAAGTCCGATATGATTACTACATTGAATTATTACTAAGAACGTATTGGTTAAAGAATCCAATTATGGTCAAGGTGTTTTGTCACATGACTAACATGAACCCATCTTAGGGTCTTTTTGGGAACTTCTACTGTAGAGATCACTGTTTACTGAGTGTCCCGACTTTAATAGATACACAATAAAATGTGCCACATAGCACTGAAACTGGTTATATGAACTCATTATTTCCTATTACTAAGTAAACCACATACGTAGTTCAAGATTCCTGAAGAAACAACCACTCAAAGACCGTCACAGGAGGCTAATGGGAATGTGGATTAGAAGTGGATAGAGTCCTGCTGAAACTAAAATGAGGAGCCCATTCAGTCAAGATGTTCGAATTAAACCAAGGTTGCAGTGTAATCCTACACTGATGAGTTTTCCTCTGTTAAAGTGGTTGTGAGGGGAGACTGACTCTTTTAATTCTATGCCTCAGTCCACCTCAGTGGCTTTCTGATTTCAACAGCTATCTAATGATAACAAGAAAACCATTTACTTTCAGCAGACATAATTATGATTGTGTTGCACTAGGGTATATTTCAATCAAAACAAGATCCTGTTTATATGCAATGGGTGTACGGCTAATTGTATGCAACATGCAGCAAATCCTCCACAGAGTAATAATTTATGCGTAAAAAGTACTGAGAAAACTGTAACAAAACTGCTGATGTGTGAAAAAGTTTGAGAGCACGAGATGCTAAATAGAGAGGGATTTCACACACAGCTATTATTATAACTGTGCTATTATAACTGAGGCCCCCAGCAATTTGGTGGCAGTCAGGCAGCAGGAATATGAAGCATTTACATTTTCAGCATTTCTCAGATGCCCTTATCCAGAGTATCTTGTTTTTTGTCAACAATATTTATGATGAAATACCTTTGTCACTAAACCTTTATGATGTGATGGAAACAAGATGCTGGTCATGTGACGATAACTGTAACAAAACCTACCATGTAATATTGTTGACTAATAGGAATGAGACTTAATGTGGTTTACCAAATATAATATATTCTTCTTTTTTGTCAACGAAAACACGATGAGACATTATGTCCTCTCGTTTAATCGTGCTATATTATTTTTAAGCAGTATTTCTGTTTCCTGTGTCTCCCATCTGGCGTCCAGGTGACGTCACTTCCCTTAATACACAGCATTCCCTTAATGCACAGCATTATTTAAATGTAAGAATACTTGTGGTGGGATCCTTGGATACACTTTATTTACAATGAATTTACAATGAAAAACATGAACAAATCAGAGTGTCTTTCATGTCTACAATGGATTTAGAGTATTCTTAAGCCTAGAAGGTAATAATAATAAAAGATAATTTCGTTTTAATAAAGAAATGGGTTTGACTAACATAAAATTTAGTTTTGTCTGTTCTACTAGGGACTTGTACTATATTGACTGGGTAAAATAAAGCATTGCAATACTAAAAAAAGAGACTAAAACAATTTTCATTGACTAAAACTAGAAATGTGACTAAAATAAGCCTAAAATGCTCAGACTTTTAGTTGACAGAAATGAGTCTGGATGTGACTAAGACTAATAATAACTAAAATGAGAGCTGAACGCAAAAAATTAAGGCAGACTGCCAAAAACAACTATAATCCAGAGTAGGGCTGCACGATTTGGGGAAAAAGACATTTTGCGATTATTGAGATCAATATTGCGATATGCGATATGATAAAGGACACTTGCTTGTATATCAATGAAAAGTCGCATACTAATAGTGAAATGTTTAATTTCAAAGTGAAACATACAAACTACTTATAACAACCTGAAATGCCCAGTGCTTTCAAAATACAATATTCTACAAATATAAAATAATCACAAAAAAAATTAAATAATCACAAAAAAAATGTAATAATCACAAAAAACTCTTTACATTACTGTCGAACGACAAACCCTGGTAAAGCTAAACAACTGTTTTGATTATATTTGGCCATTATAAAATCCCGTATTATAGTTCTTACGTTTAACCAAGCATAGCTTCGCTATCTTAGACTAGCTTAGCTAAGGTTAAGACTTATAAAACGGGATTTTATAATGGCCAAATATATTCAAAACAATTGTCCCGCTTTACCTATGAAATGTAATCCCCCGGGATCTGGTTTGGAGCGTACAGCGGTTTGTACAGCCCCAAGCAGCACAAGAGTGAGGCATTTTTGGCACTTCTCTCCATAGACATGTATATGCTTCACGCCACTGCAGAGCCTATCGCAATATGGCGGCGACGTTGACGTACGATGCAGCTCGTCATGCGCCGTCTACCCATATGTCTCCGAATCGAAAGTCATGTGACCAAACACGTCACATCCGACTGAGATGTGAGACTTCAGTCAGCTCGCTAACTTTGAGAATGAGAATGGATCGGCAACATATCCGATCCAATCCATGTACTAATCATTTAAATCGCATCTTTTTGCGTTCATGTAATCGCACAGACTGACATCGCGATTACGATTGCGATTAGATTAATCGTGCAGCACTAATCCAGAGCGATTTTAAATCAGTGGTTACAGGACCAGTCCTGCTGAGGACACTCAGGGTTACATTGCTTGGGAACACAATGGCAGTAAGTGGGGTTTGACTGTGATTTGGCTGCCTTCTGGTTCATAGGCGAGTGTGTTACCCTCTAGGCTGCTACAACCCCACTACAAGCGCTACACATTTATATAAGGTGTCACTCTACTAACTAATGTGCAGCGTCATGGTAGAGTATTAACTGTCGAGCCCTAGGGGGTATAGCTTGACTTGATACTAACACGTGATATTGCAACTTAGTGACATTAGATAGCAACATAGCACAGCAATACTCTTCTAATTTGCATACCTTCATTTCCTTAATTTACTTACACATATGTTAGGAAATGTGCATAAATTACTAAAGATTGACACACACACATGCACACAATTGCTTATATACATAAAAAACAATGTACAAACTTTGACGGAAGATACTAGATAAAACAGCCTTTCTAAAGGTCACAGAATTTCAATGTGCACATTTGTATGAGTAACTAAGTATGTAAATGGAAGCATTTGATGAATAATAGTAAAAATATTTAGCTTGTCCATCTTATCCATTCAATTGAAAAATAGACTTCTACAGAGTTATAAAAGCTACAGCAAACAATGCCTTGGATCATTCATTTGAATTTCACTTACAAGAAAATAAAATCATAGCAGACCAGAATTACAGATGAACCACTCAATTTCCAGCTCAACTATAACAACCATGAGCAAATTCTGATTTACTGACCCAAATGTTTTTATGATACAGTGATATCTGTTATGAAAAAAAATATGTTCTATCAGAAGGTTGCCGATTCGAATCCCGATCCGCTAAGGTGCCACTGAGCAAAGCACCGTCCCCACACACTGCTCCCCTGTCATCGCTGCCCACTGCTCATTAAGAAATGAGTTAAAGGCAGAGGACACATTTCGTTGTGTCACCGTGTGCTGTGCTGCTGTGTATCACAATGATAATCACTTCACTTTCACTAATGGACTGAAATTAAGCAAACTAATGGAAAAGAGCACTGCTATATTCTCACAGGTTTTGGGCAAGGCATCCATTCTCTATAACTGGGAATGCATCATGGTGTAGGCATATTACAGTAAAAACTGTCAGAGGATGTTGCAACTGCACCAAACTGAAGAACTATCAGAAACATATCTGAATGAAAGATGGAATGAAAGCGCAGAAGAGGATAAATGCATCAACATGGCAGAATCAGTCCAAAAATCCCCCTCATCCCTTAAAGTTCAATCGCTCTCCACGCTCCTCAACACTGCACGTTTAACATGAATTCGGCTGCAGAGGAAAAGCAGGGGGAAAATGACAGAAGAAGATGTGGAAGGACTTTGGGGGGAGGGGAGGTGTTGCACATCGAGAAGCGATGCTTCATTTACCCCAGAGGCTCACAAGGATTGTCTCTGTGATCCCCGCCCCCAGATGTTGCCTGGTGAAGCTGGGAGTGATCCAAGGTTAAAAGCAGTAGACGTACCGCAAACAGGTTCTTAGCATGGAGGGCACCTGCGACTTCATGACTTAACAAATGCAAAAAAAAAAAAAAGCTGAGTTGCTAGTTGCAGTTCTAGATGGGCAATGGAGGAACTACCAAACTACCATTCCACAAGGTTTTATGAGATGTTGGAGAAATTAAACAATCTGTTTATTTTAGTAAACTGTTTACTATTAATCAGACGGATCCGTCCTTATCTGTCAACACAGACCACCCAACTACTGGTTCAGTCCTTAGTAATCTCAAGACTGGACTACTAGCTGGTCTACCACTATGTACCATCCGACCTCTACAACTCATACAAAATGCAGCAGCACGACTAATCTTCAACCTTCCCAAATTCTCCCACACCGCCCCTCTGCTACGTTCCCTCCACTGCCTCCCAGTAGCTGCACGCATCAGGTTCAAAATACTGATGCTGGCCTACAAAGCCTAACATGGAGTAGCACCATCCTACCTCACAGCCCTTATTATACCTCGCACTGCACCTTGTCTTGCCCCCTCGAGGGTGGAATGAACTAACAGCTCAGTCACTGAGCACTTTCAAATGACAGCTCAAGACTTTCATCTTTAGAGAATATTCAGATTAACTTGTAACCTTATTATTATCTTATGTACATGTAAATCTACACTTATGTAAGTGTAAATGTAGTGTAAATGTACATTTACAGCATTTCGCAGACGCTTTCATCCAGAATGGGGACAGGGACACAAACGTAGTAAGTGGGGCTTGAATCTATGACTTTGTGGTCTTATTTGATGAGTGTCTTACCCACTAGGCCCACTTAATATCACAATAGATATCAGTATCAGTATCCAAAATGAAACTTAAAATTGCTCAGGAAAACTATTTACTTTTAATTTGATGCATTTACTTATACAGTGGAGGAAATAATTATTTGACCCCTTGCTGATTTTGTAAGTTTGTCCAATGACGAATAAATGAAAAGTCTCAGAACAGTATCATTTTAATGGTAGGTTTATTTTAACAGTGACAGAGAGCACATCAAAAGGCAAATTGAAAAAATAACTTTAAATAAAAGATAGAGACTGATTTGCATTTCATTGTTTGAAATAAGTATGTGAACCCCTACCAACCATTAAGAGTTCTGGCTCCCACAGAGTGGTTAGACACCTGTCTTAACTAGTCACCTGTATAAAAGACACCTGTCCACAGAATCAATCAATCAGGCAGACTCCAAACTCTCCAACATGGGAAAGACCAAAGAGCTGTCCAAGGATGTCAGAGACAAAATTGTAGACCTGCACAAGGCTGGAATGGGATACAAAACCATTAGCAAGAAGCTCGGAGAGAAGGTGACAACTGGTGCTGCAATTGTTCGAAAATGGAAGGAGCACAAAATGACCATCAATCGACCTTGGTCTGGGGCTCTGCACAAGATGTCACCTCATGGGGTCTCAATGATTCTGAGAAAGGTGAGAAATCATCCTAGAACTACACGGGAGGAGTTAGTTAATGACCTCAAAGTAGCTGGGACCACAGTCACCAAGAAAACTATTGGAAACACATTACACCACAATGGATTAAAATCCTGCAGTGCTCGCAAGGTCCCCCTGCTCAAGAAGGCACATGTGCAGGCCTGGCTGAAGTTTGCCAATGAACACCTGAATGATTCAGAGAGGGACTGGGAGAAGGTGCTGTGGTCAGATGAGACCAAAATTGAGCTCTTTGGCATTAATTCAACTCGCCGTGTTCGGAGGAAGAAAAATGCTGCCTATGACCCCCAAAACACCGTCCCCACTGTCAAGCATGGAGGTGGAAACATTTTGCTTTGGGGGTGTTTTTCTTCTAAGGGCACAGGATTTGCCACTAAGTATTAAGTCTTTTTGTTAGAGGGTTCAAATACTTATTTCACTCAATGAAATGCAAATCAGTCTCTATCTTTTATTTAAAGTTATTTTTTCAATTGTCCTTTTGATGTGCTATCTGTCACTGTTAAAATAAACCTACCATTAAAATGATACTGTTCTGAGACTTTTCATTTCTTTGTCATTGGACAAACCTACAAAATCAGCGAGGGGTCAAATAATTATTTTTTCCACTGTACTTTTTCTACACTAAATTCCTGCAATTTAGACATAGGAAATCAATATTCAGTATACATATATATACAGTATACAAGTTAAAAATAAACTCATAAAAACCACAGCAGTAAATTCTCCTCCAGCTGCTCAGAAAGTGGGGGCAAATATTAAGTTTTATATTTAATTGTATCTACACTGATTTGGACTGCTGCTAGAGATTGTGCCATGTGACATACTGGCACTGCACCAGCTGTAATGGGTAGAAATGTGATAAATAAATTGTATTTATAAAGCATATGACACTCATTGTCAGCTGATCACTGTAAACCACCAACAACATCAAAGCCCAGGCAAAGTGTCATGTTTGCCTCCTGGGTGACAGTCTTCAAAAGAGAAATGAACTGCTGGGAGCAGAGCTCATGTGACGACAAGGACGGACACAAACAAAGGGCTAAATAAAGAACGGCTGCAGGTGTGCCTCTCCTGAAAAGAGGGGCCGCATATTTGAGCGTAATTAAAATGGCCGGGCCAACAGAAGCTTAGCTGAGTAAATGTGTGCCGTTGTTGACTAATTCATGAGCTTCTGTGATGCACCACAGAGAGAAATGCCTATATTCTACCGTCCTCACACTCTGGAAATAATAGAATAATGAACAGTAAATGTGCCAGCTAAGATAATTCTACTGCAGGGTCATTTACCAATTTCGCGGACCAAATGACGTCAGGTCAACGTTATTCTGCTGGCAGTAACTGGATATTTCTAGATTTCGGGTCCTGTCAAAACTTGCTTTAATAAACACATCTAATCTGAAAGCTGCTGACAGGTTCATTATGAAATACTTTTTTACATTTCTTGAAATCCCATAGGATTAAAAATAATTTAAAGCAATTTTTCAAAAACAATTCGGAAACCACTGTCAGAGTACAAACAACACAACAAACTACATCTGCACTAATTTTCTTTTATGAGTATGTTAATCCAATTTACTCCTTATCTGCCCACTCCAGTAAAGCATCTTCCTGTTAGAACAAGCAAGTGAAACACTTGCACATCACTAGTCAAACACATGAAAAAATTATATTAAAGCTGATGTGAATGTCTTGTGTAATTCCAGCTGGTGTATTTGGGATACTTAGAAATATCCAGTATTCATGTTGCCTGCTGCTATATTGATTCCATTGTAGCAGAACATTATTCAACCTATGATAAATCATACAAGACAAGGATAAAAACCAATAATAAAGAAGACGTCAAAAAAAGGCAGGCACGTTTATGCAGCTTTCGTTCATTTTTTTTGTACAGCGCTCACAGGGGTGGTTTTTGACGATTATCATGGGCTGTTTCCAGCAATGCACAGCTGTGGAGCTAAAGCTAGAGAGCAAAGTGGTGGCATCCAATCACACAACCAAAAATAATCACCCAACATAGTAGATCATAAACCACTGCATAAAAAAACTCCCTTTGCACACAGAAAGCAATAGAAAATATCCACTTTTTGCACACACACACACACAAAAAGAAAACATTTCACGTTTACCCTCCCACGGTTTTGAATTTTTCAAACCCGTGCTTTGCCTCATATGGACTTCATTCCACAATATTAATTCTTGCTACATCACAGTGCCTGATAGCCATCTTCAGATGGGTGCTGTCCACCCTTATCTCCCTGAATAAACCCACCCACGCTGCCATCTACGACCATTTGAAAATGACAGACGCTTTCACTGAGAGCCTAGGTTGCGTGTGTGTGTGTGTGTGTGTGTGTGTGTAATTGTATGTATTTTGAGTCAAGGGGTAGTTCTAATAATACAGTGTCATTAACAAAAACATGGATCACACTATTTTATCCTATTATCCCTGTCCACTGTACAATACTGCATGCTGGGACCATATGTTTGTCTCCCTATCCCTTATCTAATAGACATCTTCAACACTTGGATTAACACAAACCTACCCTAACGTACTAGAGTGTGTGTGTGTGTGTGGTCTTGATGTGTTTTAATAAAATAAAAACACTGTTTACAGGACATCTGTCCACACACATCTAAAACACACCAAGCATTTTGGATGATTAGCCCCCTTCCAGGAACCTCACCATCATTCCTGTGGTATTACTGAAAAAAAATCCCACAAAATGCCAAAACGCATCACTATGGCAACTGCTTTTTTATTTTGCAGGGTATATCCTGGGTTCTCCCTCCTTCGCTGTATTCCCCTCTTAAGCCGTTGTGTACCGACATGTCTGTAAAGTGTGATGCATTCTATGACAAGCAGGATCCCAGGATGCCTAAACACTTTATTGCCCTACACAACAGCCCACGAGGGAGAGATGAAACGTGAAATTTGAAGAATAAGAGAGGATAAAAAATGCTGTGACGTGATGTTATGAACCCATAGTTCACGACTCCCGTGCAGAAGACCCAAAGATGAACGTGCAATAAATATGTCTAATGGGTGTGTTGGTGGCGGTGGTTTCGACAAACAAAGTGCTCTATGCTTTGCGTGCCTCAGCTGGATTAAACAGCTTGCACAAGGGTCACCTTTCCAAAAACACCAATGCATGAGATCAGTTGTTGTTTAAACTCATTTTAATCATATCGTGCATGTATCTTCTACAGTATCACTTCTGCTCCACACCTTCATTGCGGGGTGCCCCTCCAGTGACCTGCAGCTCGACTCGACCATCTGGAGGAGCTTCTTTCTGCAGAGCTGGAGTCGCCGGAGGCTCGTTGTGTCCTGGGATCATCGTCTAGTGTTCTGCTGCATGACCCTGTTTTCTCACCTACCGGTGTTTTCTCTCTCAAGGCACTTTCGTCAAACGCAGTTGCGTAACCATTCATCACCCGGATTTTTTTTTTAAAGTAGGTAATACAATGAAAAAGAACATATTACAATGAGAGGAGACAGCAAATGAAGCTTAGGTGCTAAATAAAAACCTTAATGTAAAAATAATGTGTCTTAATGGAACCCAAGTAATGGTGTGTAACAAAAGTGCCATGAAAATTATTTCAAAACAAAGGTAGCATCCTTTGACAGACTGTACGACATTCAAAAGAAGCTGCATTGAAGCTACTTTTTTTGCAGTATACTTTTTGGACCCGGCTAATTAATCTGGGAACTTTTTTCTATCTTGGTTACCCCAGTTTAATTTTTAAATGCCACCAAGAACTTCCAAGACATAGAGCATGAGCATGTTATGCACTGAAGGGCCCCAGTTTCCCAAATAATCTACACTAAGAGTGGTGCCAAGTGAATATTAGAAAGGTGTCAAAAGAGGCTCAGTGATGTGTTGACAGAAGGGCTTCCTTCATGGGGATCATGGGGAAATGTCCATCAAAAAGGATGGCAGTGGTGGCCTAGTGGGTACGGACCCCTAATCAGAAGGAACCACCAAGGTGTCACTGAGTAAAGCGCCGTCCCCCGGGCGCCTGTCATGGCTGCCTATTGCTCACCAAAGGTGATGGTTAAATGCAGAGGACACATTTCGTTGTGTCACCGTGTGCTGTGCTGCAGTGTTTCACAATGACAATAACTTCACTTTCGTTTTAGATTCAGAAGTGTTTTTATAATATGAAGACACATAAAGCCTTGACTCAGCAGGAAGCATAATAGCTCACTAAGATAATACGCTTATCTTATAAGTACCTGCACATTTCCACACACATTTTTGATTAACTGAATGTTTTAAGGAAGGCTTTGGGTTTGTAATTAGAAAGAGATAATTAATTACTTTACATCTACGATACACAATTAACCCTAGACTAAAACAAAACAGTACATAATTTGTTTCAGTATTTAGTTTCAGACTCACATAATTCAGACTCAGAGACTGATATTTTCAAACTGATACCTGCATCTGCCCTTTCTCTCAACCTCCCTGCAACAATTGCACTATCACTCTGTGCTAGAAAGTAGTCCTCTCGTCATCCCACTTTCCCTGTTTGTACCTCTCTTCCAAATCCCTATGGGAAGAAGGCAGCTTGTACAGCACTCCAATCCCAGTGTTTTTACAGGCACAATCAAACTGAAATACGGGTGTCAGAAATTCCCCCAGGGGAATGTTTTTAAATTATTTTTTTATTGGCATTATTGGCTGCCTGAATAGATGTTGATGAACCCAAATGTCCCAAGTGCTACTATGGCATTAAAAATGGCTTAGTGGCCACCTTAATCATAAAACAAATACCACCACAGCAGAAACACAGGTCACAGTTGCAATATAATTAAATAGCAAAATATTCAATAAAGGGTGCATATTCAATAAAGGGAGTAAAAAATGCAGTGACAGACACACACGCACACACACATATTATTGTACAATAAAAACCTACAGACACCAGCATGACACAAGCTGTCTCTGTAATTATTATGATGGATTAGTCGGTATATTGAATCAGACAGTCCAGCGGGGCCTCAGTGTTCTTCAGTGCAATCAATGGAGAAAAACAGCTATAGCTACAATATAGCCCCATATGCTGAAAAAAAAAAGTGATTGTCACATGTGATACACAGTAGCACAGCACACGATGCACACAGTGAAATTTGTCCTCTGCATTTAACCCATCACCCTGAGTGAGCAGTGGGCAGCCATGACAAACGCCCGGGGAGCAGTGTGTGGGGACGGTGCTTTGCTCAGAGGCACCTCAGTGGCACCTTGGTGGATCGGGAATCGAACCGGCAACCTTCTGATTACAGGGCCGCTTCCTTAACCGCTAGGCCACCACTGCCCCCTAGATGCAGTACAGGCCAAGAGTTTGGACACTCTTTTCTATATTTTCATGACCATTTACATGGGTAGATTCTCACTGAAGGCATCAACACTATTAATGAACACATGTGGAGTTATGTACTTAACAAAAAAAAAGGTGAAATAACTGAAAACATGTTTTATATTCTAGTTTCTTTGCTCTGATTACTGCTTTGCACACTCTTGGCATTCTCTCGATGAGCTTCAAGAGGTCGTCACCTGAAATGCTTTTCCAACAGTCTTGAAGGAGTTCCCAAAGGTGTTTAGCACTTGTTGGACCCTTTGCCATCACTCTGCGGTCCAGCTCACCCCAAACCATCTCTACTGGGTTCAGGTCCGGTCAGGTCTCCACTTTTTGTTAAGTACATAAGTCCACATGTGTTCATTCATAGTTTTGATGCCTTCAGTAAGAATCTACCAATGACAATGGTCATGAAAATAAAGGAAATGAGAAGGTGTGTCCACACTTTAGGCCTGTACTGTATATGTTTGTGTGTGTGTTTTATAATAGATCAGAGATTGTTTTTAATTAGCTAGTATTAGAGTAACTGAGGAGACAGTGAGTACTTACTTCTTGAATCTGGGAATGGATCCCTGAAGAGATCGGCCAGCTGAAACACCTGAACCCTGGCTGTGTCCAGAGAGTAAACTCTCTGTTTCAAACTGGAATGTTCCATCACAGTCTTCTGGAATGTCGAGGAACTCACCATCGCTCCAAACTTTCACACTCCCATCCATTGTCTGGTACTTAATTTCTATGCTTACACTTGTCTAAAAAAAAAAAAACAAATGTATAAATATGAAAGGTTACGTAAACAGATTAATTCAATTAATTAAATTAATACCCACAATTAAGACAAATTATTAATGCACTCTAATCTGAAGCCATATATTAAAAGTATTACATATCAATCAGTATTATATAAGGGCATGTAAATATCTGATCTTGTTATTGGTTTAATAATACACCTTGTTTAAAAGAATCTGCTGATCTACTGTAAGACATTTTATGGTATAGCTAAATTTGTGTCTGAGCAGGGTTGCCAGACATGGGCAAGCAGATGAGTTTGGTTTCTCAGGTTTGCTGTGTCAGTGAGTCACAAAATAAGGATCCATTACCTTGTTCCTTGTGTTAACAAACAGGAGGAGCCATCAAGAAAGGAAATCGCTTATCCTTTAACCCATGAGGAAAGGGGTTGTGAGTGAGATGGGGAACTAGAGCGTTCAGACAGAACTGCCCTGTGAGGCAGCTGCTATGCTGTCACTACGCCAGCTTCCAATGGAAGGCCAAATGGGATACATCCCAAAGCCTCATTTTTTATTTTACAGAAAATGCATTACATTTCTGGCATTTATCAGACTTATCCAGAGCGCCTTACAATAGGTAGTTACAGGGACAGTCCCCCTGGACACAGGGTTAAGTGTCTTGCTCAATGGTAATAAGTGGGGTTTG
Organism: Denticeps clupeoides; assembly: GCF_900700375.1. Taxonomy (NCBI): domain Eukaryota; kingdom Metazoa; phylum Chordata; class Actinopteri; order Clupeiformes; family Denticipitidae; genus Denticeps; species Denticeps clupeoides. Next base: position 76,454 of record NW_021629749.1, on the reverse strand, counting down.
AACATGTGACTTTGTGGTCTTCTGTCATATAACCTCATGTAGCCCACCCTACCAACACAGGGCTGTTTCTTTGATGTCTGCTGGGTGAAGCCGAAGAGCTGATGGGACACGAGGGGCCAAGACCTCTTCATGTAAATGGCATTGACGAACAAGAAAAAAGTTATACAGTTATATCAAAGCACCCACTCCCTAACCACCTAACCGGGACCTCTGCACAAGTCTTAGAGCTGCTTTGTTTCTATGGCAACACCAACATTATTTTTAATGCTGGCTCTCAACAAGAGTCCACACTCAGCCACTGGCAGAAACTGGACACTTTTAATTGTGGTCAAGGTTGAATACAATTGCCTGAAGCCTGGACCCAGAGCCTCACATTGCCCTAAGGTCAGTACAGTTACAACGCTGGTGTATGAAATACTACACCTTTATTAACGGTTCTCTCGATATGAATACTGAGTGCATCATAACCTCTACATACTATAAACATAACATCACACACACACACACACACACGTATACACACACACATACACACAGGCATATCCAGGTGTTATACAGGTGTTAATAACTGTATCTGGTCTGCAGGACTGTCTGCTATTAATTAGCTGCTATTAATTAGTCTTTGAGTGTTTGTTTTTGGTGAGTATGAACAGACATTGTTCATAAGGTATGTTCACTGCACATCATGCTGTATACTGTATGAGTATAATGCGAATCAGACATGGTTTGATTTTTATTCTTTAAAACGTTTCATGAAAACCCAGTTTCACCTGCATATTTCTGTTCCTTGTAGTTACAATTTATAATAAAAAAAGAGCTGATTCATGGGTTAATGGGAGTAATTTAGAACTCTCTCTCTCACACGCAAACACACACACACACTGTCTAAACAAGTTCTCACCTGGATTGCTGCATTGTTGTCATCAATAAGTGTATCAGATACCTCTAGCTGGCCCTCTTCAACCACCTTTTGAAGAACCATCCGGAACGTCCCTATAAGTCTGTAAAAAACACACACACACACACAAATGTATTTATATTTATATACAAATATAGTTTTATGAACATACACAGGAAGTATATAAATATATATTTTCCTGTGAAAAAAGTCAATTCCGTCTTTTCATTTAATTTCTGACATGAATCTGTTTGCTCGCACAGACTCCCTTGTGTAAATTTCATTTCATTCCCCTTCAGTACTCCCCCGCTCTTTCTATTCATCTTCTATTTCTGTGGCCGTGTCTCTGCTGTGCGAAAAGTAAATGTTGAGCTTTAGGGACAGCATGCAGTTGGGTGTGGGTGGGTTAGTTCAATAACTGAGATGGATAGTGACAACTGCCGACTGGATTGGACCGTCACTGGGCTTCCATGATCCAGGACCTGCTGCTCAGAGCACAAAGATACAGAAAGGGACATCCACAAGCACTCCAATAAACACACACACTCACAAACATGCATAAATCCACATGGTGACATAGGGCCACGGTAACATTTTAAAAGCCTTTTTTGCTCAAAAGAGGACATAAGTTACCAAGGTCTGCACCCAAATTAGATGCGCTCATCTAATTTCTCAGTCATTCTCTCCTCAGCCTTTAGCCTCAGAGTTAAACATGGTGAATAATTTAGATCCAGTCGTCAGTGTAACAATAGGGCCTAAAAAACAACTGTGTCCCTCTATAATAGGTATAAAGCGTATTCTCATACACTCTTGACCACTCTACTTTCAGTCCGTGATCAAAGTTAGCTTGAGACATATGACTATGTAATAATGGCAATGTATGTTTTAATACTACTTTAACTATGGAGAGGGCTACCATAATCCTGCATCTGGGGTTAGGTTTAACAAAATTACAATGGCGCTATGACTGGTGCAGATAAGAAATTTTTCTCATATATCTCAAAGTACAAGTCCTCCCAAATGAACAAAAATACAAATATTTTAATCCAGCTGTGACTGTATGTGTGCACATATGCAATTGCGTAACGCAATTGCCTATCGACAGCGATCTATGTGACTGGTCCTTTCGGCTGTCAGCTGGCATTCAGCGTACTCCGGCACCTGAATAATTAACACTGAGGATCATGTTCTGGCTCGTGAAGGTCTTTTCAAAAGACCTTTCATTCAATATTGATTCATATCTCACAGGCCATATACTTTCTTCTGCTTCATAATTTAACTGTCCTCTCTTCACATGTCAAACGCCTTTGTTTTTGGAGGGGTCAGAGGCTTCAGATTATGGCTGAGAGAGATTAGGCAATGCACCTCACACCTGCCTGGAAAATTTCCAATAGAAAAGAAACATTTTTTAGGGGCAAAAAAAGTGAACACAGTACCTCTCTTTCCTCATATGACTCCACAAACTTGTGGAGGACTGGCTGTGTGAAGGACCAGTTCAAACAGACCGTTCCTTTTTCATGAATTTTTGTGCCAGAGCCATTGGCAGAGGTCTGTCAGGTCTGAGTTTGATCAGGTTTAGTCTTGAGACCATCCTCTCCCACCACTGCCAAAATCTGTACTCATGGATGGCAGCCACCCAGCTAATGACATCCTCACTCTGCTGCCCTCTATTTAATCACCAATCACCATTTTTCACATGGTCTGTGTTTCCGTCCATCAACCATTTGCATTTTACTCCAACCATTTGAACCTCATTATTTTATCAACACAATATTTTAGTGTTGGACTGCATTCTTCTAAATCAATGTCAAATGAAAGCCGCTTACTTTGGGGACTCATAATGTAATGCTGAAATCACCAAAAAAGGCGGGGTGGGAGACGCATCCTCATCAGATCTGGGTGAGTGTTGTATGGGGACTCAATGTTCATTTGACAGCCCACACATCTCATTTTGTTTTGGCAACATGACATCTGCCTTTATTACCTTCTGCTGGGCCTCCAAGTCCTACTTCCTTCAGCACACCATTTCTACTGGTCACACCTTCATGTTCCAGACCCACCCTTCTGCTGCAGCTGGCAGATCACAGACCAGCCTAAGGCAGCAGTGTTTGCTAATGTCATGTATCTGTACATGGTTTGTTTTTTTTCAACCAAATGTGCAATGGAATTTCACTGCTTTAAAATACAGTTACAGTGCACCCAACCACACCTTTAAAATCCACTGCTCCTGGAGACGCAAAATTTGCTATTTTGAGGACGGAACCACATGGAGAGAAATTAGCAAGACACCTCCAAACATTTGCTGGATCACTCAGAACACGTTGGAAAAAGAGGCCTTTGATCAACTAAATAGGGTCCTCCCGCATTCTGAGTACACGAATTATCCATGGATTCACTTCTTTCACCACCCTATGTACAAATTGTGGAAAATGCAGGAAAAATACACAATTCTAAGAAAATGACTGGAGTGGCCAACATAAAATTAATCATTAGCTTTAAAGGTTTGCTTCAAGCTTGCAGCCGAAACAATACTATAAATAAAATGCTAACTTGTAAAAATTGTCAACAGTCCCAACATGAACAATGCTGTATCTATCCAATAAGAATGAAGATAGCAACCTGCGGTAGAGTCACTGAGCACTGGGGTGGTGAACACTGAGTGTGCGTGAAAACCCTCACATATTGGAGGTTCAGCTATTCAAACTTATCAACCATAAACAAAGATCGGTTTCATCCTTAATTAGCTCTCATCTCAACAGATGGCCAAGAAATTAGGGGAGTGTTCATCCTACAACCAGGTCTGCATTATTCAGCCAGATCCCAGAGTAAGTAGGGTGGTGTAGGTAGGACACACAAAGGCAGTCCAACAAAAATTCACACTAATCATTAAACACAGTTTTGAACACATTGAATGCAGTTTTTAACAGTTTTAAGAACATGGCTGAAAAATATAATGCACTGATAAAGTATTAACATCGGTTTTGCTGATCTATGAGTGGTTGAAACTCTTCAATACAGTTGTTTAATTTAAAACTGCTAAAAAGACACTAATGATTTCAGGATCTGAATTGTCTGTCACCTTCATATATACTATAAAGCATGTTTCTGCTTTGGTCAAACAGCATGTAGAAGCAACCACAAAACTGTTAAAAGTCTAGTCAAATAGTTTGGATCTGTCATGTGAGGAAACCACATATGCCCTGACGTTCAGATTTTTGCAGTTAAAGAGGCTCAGGGTAGGAAGCATGTCAAGCCATATCAGGCCTGAGTGTTTATATGTTGGAGCTGTGACTACTTAGTGCTTGCTGGGTGACAAGCCCTACTGTTTGAGTGAGTAAAAAAATGGTAAAAAATGATACGTTTGGATGATTTTCTTATTATCTTCCATGAACCTTTTTACATAACTCATTCATAACATATTCTTCCTTGGCTGTATGGCTTACCTGTTGGTGAAAACTTTGCTGTGGTTCAGCACTTGGATCTCCAACATCTCACTGCCATCGACTTTACTTCCAATTGGCCAGCGGAATACCTTTAAAAAAAAAAAAAAAAAAAAAAAAAAAAAAAAAAAAAACATGCTATACAGCATGGCAAAATCCACTTATATACATATGCAGTACAGTTTGGACACACCTACTCATTCAATGTGTTTTCTTTATTTTCATGACCATTTACATTGGTAGATTCTCACTGAAGGCATCAAAACTATGAATGAATACATGTGGAGTTATGTACTTAACTGAAAACATGTTTTATATTCTAGTTTCTTTGCTCTGATTACTGCTTTGCACACTCTTGGTGAGTGTGCAAAGAGGTCGTCTCGATGAGCTTCAAGAGGTCGTCACCTGAAATGGTTTTCCAACAGTCTTGAAGGAGTTCCCAGAGGTGTTTAGCACTTGTTGGCTAAACAAGTTTCATTGTAGTGCTTGATGGTTTTAGACTAAGGTTTTTGCCATTTTCCGGACTGACTGACCTTCATTTCTTAAAGTTTTTCTTTAGTTAGCTGATTGCGTCTTGCCATAATATGAATTTTAACAGCAGTTCAATAGGGCTATCGGCTGTAAAGTAACCTGACCTTTACACAACGCAACTGATGGTCCCATCCCCATTAATAAAGCAAGAAATTCCAATTAACCCTGATAAGGCACACTTGTGAAGTAAAAACCATTTCAGGTGACGACCTCTTGAAGCTCATTGAGAGAATGCCAAGTGTGCAAAGCAGTAATCAGAGCAAAGGGCGGCTATTTTGAACAAACTAGAATATAAAACATGTCATTTCAGTCATTTCACCTTTTTTTGTTAAGTACATAACTCCACATGTGTTCATTCATAGTTTTGATGCCTTCAGTGAAAATCTAACAATGTAAATGGTCATGAAAATAACATTGAATGAGAAGGTGTCCAAACTTTTGGCCTGTACTGTATATGGTAACTAATAGACAAAAATAATCAGCATTAATAATTCTTTGTACTAGAAAGAAAACAAAAAAATGTGAATGTGAAAACGCACACAAAATAAACCTGAACAAATAACAACCACCATATCTTCTTTCAGCCAAGTCTGTCACAACTTTAAAGCGTTTAATGAGCACAATTTATTAATAAAGACAAACAGTCTGCCTTAGGTTGAGAATGATATTATCTCCCATTGAGAGACGAATGCTGTGAAAATGATGAAAGCTGCAGGGAGAAGGATGGTGCATGAGAAAACTGGTGGATTATGGGTAATTGGAAAGCAGTCGGCTTCAACATTCTCCTCCTCAAACTACGGCTCCTATGTGGCTGATGTACTGGCTATGCTGAGGATCACTGTGGGAAACCGGCTTCACTACTATATATCATTATCACAACCTGGGGTTCCCATATGGCAAAAGACTCTTAACTGATGAGTAACCCTTCCCCAAGGGAGTGGTGAAGTGGGTATGTGCTGACTCATATTAGAAGACGTCGTTTGGCCCGCCAACACAAAATTACCACCAGCTTCATTAGGCTTCACAAATGGGATATTTACATTTACATTAGCATTTTCATAACTAATAGAGACAGTTCAGACCACTGCACTCTAAATTTGCAACAGGAAGGAATATACATGTAGACTGCTGGTCTAACATTTTAAGCAGGTCAATGTCTCATTTTACTTTCAAACTATAGATCAAATAAATACGTTTTATAAAGCATTCTAAGCTGTTGACTCACCTTTGGCAGATATAACGGCTGAGCACACTTGCACACTGGCATTCGTTTTACAACTGTGGCAAAAAAGTTCCCATAAATGCTTAAGTTATTTGGCTTCCGCTCTTCTTTCCAGTTCATCTCAAAGTTTAAGACCTTGTCCACATGGACACTCGAAATGAAACACATCTGAACGCCGTCCTCATCTTTGCTGCATTTTGAAGCTGCATTCGATTGGCATTTGCTCATCGCTGTTTAACGCTCGTCACTGTTTAACATTCAGCAGAAATTGACGCCAGGAAAACGTTGCTTGTACCGTTTATGTGACACCATCTGAACGCACAGCCAAACAAAAGCTGGTGCTGTATGCCCATGTGGACACTTTGATTTTTCTCCAATGAGCAGAAAAACAGTCAGCGTTCAGCTCGCCATCACCTTATGCCATGAACTGCCTAAGTCTGGAGACCGTGCTGGTCACTCCATGTTTTCAAACTTATCATCTTGTTCTTTCTTCAGAAGGTAGTGAACATTTGGGTCATTATCTTGTTGTAGGATGAACTGAATTTACCAGTAATGCAGGTCTGGACAAATGCTTTCTGTACAAAGTTTGACCTAGAACACGTGCATTACTGTCTGAAAATGTGGATTATGATGTGGAATCACTCTATTCCTTACACATACAGTTGGTAATTAATTAACTTTAGCACCATATATAGGATTATAAATTCATGCAAAGATGCACCCTCTGACACGAATGAATTAAAAAATGTAATGGGTTTTCCTTGTCGCAGGCTAGATCGGTCCACCAAATCCCCTGGATATAATCGGGCCCACCGATAGGCCAACAGACAAGCAATCACCTGCTTGGTCAGGTAATTAATTTTCTGTTTTATCCTGTCTTATCCAGAATGATTTACACTCACTATATATAGGGTCATATAGGGTCAGTCTCCTTGGGGCAGCTCGGGGACACAATAGTAGAAGCAGGATTTACAAACAATGTAATTTATCACCCTTGGTAAAGGAAGCATTTTACCACTACAGAATGAAAGATGCTTTGAAGAACATTTTTTTACAGCTGGAGTAACCTGCTTTATCAATATAAAAAAAAGAAAAAATTTTAATGTGGAAAAGGTGGATAAGAAGACTAAATTAAGTTCCGTATTGAGATTATCCTGCCAAACTAAGCTGCTAGAACAAGGGAGACGCTGCTTAGATCGTATGCTTGCTTGTCTCTCTGTTGCTCTCTTCTCTCAATGCAACACACATGCTGTGACACATCTAATGGTGTAATCAATACCAAATTCTCCTCCAGGAGGAAGTACAAAAAAAAAAAACCTCAACCCTTTTTCCTGGAAAATGGAATTAAATGGAAAATCTTTCCATTTAATTCCATTTTTCAGGAAAAAAGGGTTGAGTTTTTTTTTTTTACTGGAAAGAGCTCAAGACAGTCTGAATTGTATAAAGTGCTATTGTAAGTGACTACACAGAAATCCCCCCTAAAAAAAAGAAAATAAATAAATAAATAAAACAATAAATAAATAAAAACAATAAAATGTGGAATTGAAATACAGAATACTGCCCCCAGCATGGTGTCGGGCCTGATAAAGCCCTAGGCAACATTATAAAGAGCACAGTGCATAAACACACACACACATGTAAAAAGCATGTCGACATGCTGTTTGCAGACATCCCTGTGGTGAGTGAAAGAGGCGATCTTTCCCTTATGACTGTAAAGTACCTCCAAGATCCTCATATAATGCCATTAAAAACACACTCTTGCAGAGAAACTCTGTGTGAAAAGGGAAAAATTCTCTCTCTTGGAATAGAGTGGAAAAATGTGTCTTTCCTCTCACATACTAAAGTCACGATTCATGAGTGTAACAGATATATTAACATTTTTTTTAAATGTCTCAGGTGTCACACACATCACACCACAGCCTGTTGGTTTTATTAATGTATCTGGCCAAATTTAGACAGTGCCTGTGGGTTCTTAACCCCCGACTGTTCTGACAGCCTCTCTTGTTCTGTTCATACAAGTCATTTGAAAGATGCTAAACTGAGGTAAGGAGTAATTTCTGGTCTAATGAGGCATTTCATCAAAAGGATTAATCCAGTAAGTTGAACGTGAAGATATGGGTATGAAACGGCTGTAGAGAAAACAAAACAGCAAAATTGTTAAAAATAATTACAAATATTTTCTGATTAAAGAATTTTTTAACTACAATTGTATAAAGCTTAATGTCTGGGTGAGTGCACTTCCCTATGGCCACAGGTATTGAAAATGCATGTTTAAAATAAAAAATCTTTACTCATTAGTTATTTAATCAATAATCAACACTTCAAAATCAATAATGTTTATAGAATTATATAATCTACTGCACCAGAGACCTAAATATGGACCACAAGCTGACTATTCTGTGCCCAACCCCAACGCAAACACATAAGGGCTGAGAATCCCTGGTTGTCATAGAAATACATTCTTTGTTGGCAAATGGATAAACGGACTGCAGTCAGGACCAAGAGAAACAAATAATAATCCCAGTAATTAGCATTTGAATATGCTTCCAGTGTAAGGTAGTCTTAACACACAGGAAGAATGGCAGCAGTTTTACCTGAAAAAGTGAGTGCGGCGGTCAAGAAGATTATAGTTGTGTTCATTGGGAGAATGGGTGATCACGTTTATTCAGACAAATTTCTGTTTAATAGTTCTTTTTTTCCCTAGACAGCACCACCGAGAGGATCTATTACTCTCACATATGCACACATACAGAAAGAAAGAGTCTGTGTTTAGATTTTAACTTATTTCATTAATTAATTTTTTGGAGATGCATAATTTTTGTAAGTCTTTTGTCTGTTTTCAGATTTCTGCTGTTCAAATAGACCTACCTTTAAAATGAAAGACTTATTTCTTTGTTAATCAGAAGGGGACTAAATATTTTTTTCCTGATTTTATTAAGCAGCCATAATTATGTGTATGCCAATACCTAATTCTGTTCATAACATAAACCCATGTTTTTTAAAGACGTTGAACTTGATCTGGTCAAAATCATATACATATGAAATCGGAAAGTAATCAGTGATCATGCAGGAAACTGAATACTAGGCTATTGCCTAGGCTACTAGGCAATAGCCTAGTAGCCTAGATAGAGTCCCTTTCATCCATACTGTATGTAAGAGCATGTGCACTGTTCATATTATATAATTGCACGGCGTATTAGATGATAAGGAAAGACCAGGCTGCTTTTTTTATTACTGCTCTGAGCTCGCGCTCACTGCGCTCCATGCTATAATTGGGTAGATACGGCATTCATTATAAATTTGACAGTAAGTCTCCTGCAGCCATGAGATGCTTGTGTTATTAAAGGAGTTAAGTGTTTAATTAAACAAAAAAAAAATGATATCCAAAGACATTTTCATGTCAACGGAAGTCAGATGGGCATGCCAAGAATCTACACTTGGGGAGCTTGTACAAATGACCCCTGTACGTCTCAGACACAGACAAAGGCACAGGCATTCAATGGGTAATTGTGTGTTATGAGTATTATTCTATTATTTCAATCAAAACTTTTTCCCTTGATGAGTTCCCAAATATTTTGCACAAATAGCATTAATAGATGACAAACATAAAGCATGAAAATATCACTGCAATGCATGCTGGGGTAATTAGTGTCCATCCATGCCCCCTGGTGTTGCAAAATGCCCACTGTGTGTTCCTCATTGCTGGGAAGCACGTTCATTGTTCAGCTTCCCAGAAGTCACTTCTGAGGGTGTTATGCCACCAATTTTCGTTAGTCTTTTCATCTAAAGCAGTTTTAAGGAGTCGTGCTTTTCCATGTGACTTTAAGGGCCACATTCTGCACAAGCTGTGATGTCTGATGAGCTATGGAGACCTTCAGTGCTGGATGTGCAGTGATCTTTACATCAAACTGCATCTCTAACATGCATTTCTTTCTTGCTCTTGTGCTCTCCCATGCACTTTCACTAGAGACAGGAGCAGGAGGGAGGCAGAGCAGGACGGGGCAGAGAGGGCTACAAACAACTACTAGCAATTTCTGACTCTCCGTCCCTCAACTGTGTTTTTTCCTGCACCACTCCGTTCCAAGATGCAGTAGGAGGAGAATGTTAAAGAATGTCAGAAAGATGCCACATCAAAAAGCACAAGCCTGCTTAAGAAGTCTTAATTACCACATGCCAGTTTCATCTCAGCTACCCATTGATCCACCAGGATCTTAAAAGCCTGGTTCTCCACAACAGTCCCACCTCCATCACACAGATGGGAAGAGCAGAATAATGGAATTGGATTCACTGGAAGGAACGGTACAGCCTCCCCACTCTCCTCTCTCATGATCCAGTCTCAGCACAGCCACGAGCCGACGAATCCCACGCCGCGTTCCCTTCATCCCACTCTTGTATTCCCCTTGGGGCAAATTCACATGGTCACTGCTGCGCCCAGAGATTCAAAGTGCAGGCTTGCAACACCTCAGGAATGACACAATGCATTCCTATTCAGTAAAAAAACCCAAGTTCTCTTGTTTATGGGTGGATGGCTTGAAAAAAAAAAAACAATTATATGAAAACCGTAACATTTTCTTAAATGTCCGATGTTGTTCAGCTGATGATTCTGAACACCGGGGCAACTATCTTTTTATTTCACACTCTTATTATTGAGATTTTTTTAGAGATCAAACAAGGCTGGAAACCACAAGCACCCCCATCTCCAGCGAATTTGTCTTGTGTAAATTATACATGGCACACTCACACTCATTCTGATATCAAAAGCTCAAGCAGAGACTCCCTCATACATAAACAATTACCCTGTCTGTTTCAATGCTAATAGCTCATAATGAGAATGATGTTGGATTGACTGAGGTTCACTATCAGAGAGATTCACCAGAAACAGCAAAGCTGCTTCCTATTATTGTATTTATAACGCTATCTTACTTACTTACTTACTTATTTGCAACTCTTACTTACTTATTATTATTTTGATATTTATGTAATTTCATACTGTTAGATTTACATATCTTCATATTGATATCATCCCAATACTGCATGTTTTATTTTGGTTTTGTAGTGCTTTTATGTTTTCTATGTTCAGTTTATATGTACTCAAGTAAGAATTTCATTGTGCTTTGTAATTTGTACATATGACAATAAACCTGAACTTGAAAATTGTCATGCCATGCCGGCAGGCAGAGATGGGTAGTAACGTGTTAAATTTAGTATCTTTTTGAAAATGACTTCTAAAAGTTGGTTTACAACGCAATCTTTTACTTTTACTTGAGTACATTTGTGAATGAGAAACTGTACTCAACAGGGTGGTAGTAGCCTAGTGGGTAACACACTCGCCTATGAACCAGAAGACCCGGGTTCGAATCCCGCTTACTACCATTGTGTCCCTGAGCAAGACACTTAACCCTAAGTTGCTCCAGGGGGACTGTCCCTGTAACTACTGATTGTAAGTCGCTCTGGATAAGGGCGTCTGATAAATGCTGTAAAATGTAAATGTAAATGTACTTCGCTACATTGGGCAACACTGTACTTGTTACTTTTTTAAACCATTTAGATGGGGGCAGTGGTGGCCAAGGGGGCAGGGGTGGCGTAGTGTTTAAGGAAGTGACCACGTAATCAGAAGGTTGCTGGTTCAAATCCCAATTCACCAAGGTGCCACTGAGATGCCACTAAGCAAAGCACCGTCACGCTGCTCCCCGGACGACCTGTCATGGCTGCCCATTGCTCACCAAGGGCGATGGTTAAAAGCAGAGGCAGAGGACACATTTCGTTGTTTCTCTGTCTCTGGTGTTTCACAATGACAACCACTTCACTTTATTTTGGCCAGACAGACCCACCAGTAGATCTAACATCTTTCAGCATTCAGACGTAGTAGCAAAAAATTATGACACCATTTTACCTATTAGACGTAACCATGCAGTCATGGCCGCACACAAACTGGGGCAGGCAGAGCGGCTCAAACAGTGTTGCCAGACGGTTGATAATTATCGTATATGGACCATAATTTTACCCTCCGTACCATGCCCAATCAATAATTTCAAAAATCCCCTAATGAACAATCATTTTACCCCTTCATTTAATGGCAATTAGCCATTATGGTTATTAGCATGAACAGGTACAGATTTCTGTTTTCATCAGGCTGCGCAGACATACTTGTTGATGTGCAGTCGTCTCACGTGCCTTTACAGCTAATCAATGCACGATGTATCCCACGGTGATGAACAAAGTAAACAATGATGAGTGGTTTAAGTGCAGATTTGCTGGGGAGTTGCCCAGTGGACCAGGTACTGGACCCCGCGACCCCAATGCCAAGAGTCAAGGATATGCTCCACGGTGTAAGACAGCTCACCATCAACGATCCGTGGAGGAGGAGGGTCAGGAGCAGGTGGAGGAAGGGGTGAAGTGATGGGTTTGAGGCGGCTGATATGGACAACAGGGTGGACTAAGATGGTAGGTGGAAGTTGTAGGCGATAGGTTTAAGGGGTTGATATGTCTGGTGATGCAAAATGGACCGATGTACCGGGAAGTCAATTTATGTGATTCTGTCCGGAGGTGGAGGTTCTGGGTTGAGAGCCAGACCTGGTTGCACACTCAGAAAAGCATGCGGCAGGGATGGCACTGGTTGTGCTGAGCAGTGGTGCATCGGGTAGTCCTGGTCCAAGCCCTTTTTCAGTCTTGGATCAGATGGAGGGCTAAGGGAACCCCGCTGGCCAATACCTGGTGGGCAAAGATGGCTGGCCATAACAGACTTTGAAGGGGCTATGGTCTGTGGCCAAGGAGGTCGGCAAGTTTGGCCCACAGCAGGTAAAACAGCCACGACTGCTAATGGTCTGCGACCAAGCAATGCAGGAATCGTCCCAGCTGCTGGTTGGCTCTCTATGCCTGGCCGTTGACTGCCAGCATTTCACGGTCCCCCACTCCGTGAACCGTCAGGAGAAGAAGCAGCGTGGGTGGCATTTCTGGTCTGGGCCACATTGAGATAAGACTGTGCAAGTGCCCACATCTGATGTGTCCACTTCAATGATGAATGGTAGAGAGGGATCAGGGTGTTTAAGAATGGACACAGTAGCGAATCATTGACAGAGTTCCTGGAATGCTATGAAATGGTCCGGAGGAGGTCTTAATGAGGGTAGTGAGGTGTGCTGTGACTGCACTGTAGCCTATGAAGCGTTGATAGCGTAGATGAAATTTGCAAACCATAGGAACTGTGTTGGACGCAGGACTCCAGAGTGGGTGAATAGACCAGGATGTTGTCCAGCATATCATTCAGTACGTTGTTCACAAATTGCTGGAAGAAGGCAGGTGTGTTACAGAGTCCAAAGGGGATTACCAGGCTTAATGACCAGTGGGGGTTATGAATGCTGTTTTCCACTCGTCACCCACACGGATGAGGATCAGATTGTATTCTGATCTCAGATAGAGCTTGGTGTAGTATGTCACACCCAAGAGGGCGTCAAGGGCTGTGTTGATGTGTTGAAGAGAAGTAATGTTCTTGACAGTGATCTTGTTCAGGCCTTGGTAATTCACATGGTAATTATTTCTTCGAAACGAAAAAGAAGGAGCAGGTCTATGGCCATATCTCCTGGTTGGTGTGGTATTAAAATGATGATCGGGGTGATAAGGAAGGTGATGTGTTCTATGTGAGTGTACACCAGGAGTATCAGTGGTGTGGTATGGTGAGTGATTGGTTCTGAAGCCGACGGAGGCCATGAATACCTTGGGTGTTGAAGAGGTTTCAGGTGCTGTTGGTGAGAGAATGTGCTGTCCATGAAATTCCCTGTTGCCCCGGAGTCCACTAAGGCACTGGTTTTGTTTCTCTTGTCTCCAGGACAGTGGACAGAACCAGAGGTGCCAGGGATGAGTGGAGTGATGTGGCCGAAGGGCCAGCCGACCTGGCCACTCCCATCAGCTCCGTTCAGGTTTGGCCCAGTTACATGGGTACCCCCTGGTTTTATGGGTGGCCAAGGATCAGTTGAGAGGGAGAAGTCGGTGGGTGAGTGGACGCGGCAACGTGGTGGTGTGTCCGTGGGGCTACACCATCTCCCCTGTGAACAGGAAGTGGGGTAATATCTTTGCTGTAATTTGAAAATCAATGACAAAGACGTTACGTGAGCTTCACCGTTCCCCTCCATCTGGTTCCAGTGCTCAGAAAGCTCCAGGCGGGGCTCTGGCAGAGTGGGAACATCACCTGAACGCACAAGGTGGCAAAGTGCGCTGTGTTCTGGATTTTTTTTCTGTCTGAATACATTGTAATATCTCATAATTTTTTTTTAGAAACAATGAAACAGTACTTGAGTAATCCTATCACTAAATAGTTTTGTACTCTTACTTCAGTAATTAGTATTATTATTTTGGAGTAACGCTACTCATACTTGGCTATACTACCCACCTCCGCCGGCAGGGAAGAACAGACACTTGACATTTGTGAAGCAAATGTGTTTTGATAAAGAAAAACAAAAAAACACAAATAAACTCGCCTCATTGGCTGGAAACTAGACACAGTGTCAGATGTCAGACCATCAAGCAGTGTAAATACAATCATAGGAAACTCTAGCTTGTGCAGCTGTTTTTGTTGAATCGCTCTGATAGTGAATCTCAGTAAATCCAAAATAATTATCATCACAACAAGTGAAAGTGAAGTCATTGTCTTTGTGATACACTGAAGCACAGCACACGGTGACACAACGAAATGTGTCCTCACCATCACCCTTGGTGAGCAGCGGGCAGCCATGACAGGCACCCGGGGAGCAGTGTGTGGCGCATCTGTTACATCCTGGTATTTTGGGTGTGTTTCTGTTGTGTGTTTTGTGTTGTTTGCAGGTGCCTGGTGATTGTAAATTGAGCCCACCAGTACCTGCTTTGGGACAGACTGAATAAAAGGAGCCTCAGTCTCCTTTTTCGGGGCTGCGCTTGCCGTGCCATCCACCCTTCCCGCCTTCCTACCATTTCCCTTTGACATCACTTCCGGTTTCCCCTGCGCTTCCCCTAGGAGGCGACGCAACTTGTTGTGTCTGCCTGCTTCGGTGTTTGTTTGTTTTTCTCTGTTTTGTTTGCCGTTTGTATTTCATCTTTATTTATATATTTAGTTGTTAATAAAATACTTGTTAAAATTCGCCGTTTCCTCTTAGTAGGTTTACGTTTGTGTCCATTCTTTTGTTATGGGCCGGAGCCCCTAGACCGGCTCGTAACAGCATCGGGATTTGAACTAACATTTAATAAAACAAATTTACAACATGCAAAACACTTTTACCAATCACCGAAAAAAAAATTAATCTGAGCAGCCAATCATTCAGAAAGGATCAGTGGACCGGAAGTTCATGTTTGCTGACCAAAATGAGCCAACCTGAGTCAACTAAAATGATAGAAACTGAGCCTGAACCAGACTTAGGCCAAGATTTATAGCCCTTGTCTATTTAGTCTTCAAGATTGTGAATGGTATAAATTTAATGTTAACAAACATAATTATATAACCTCAGAGCATAAAAAAATTGGTTGAACCACTGGTTTAGAAAACAAACTTTAAATGGGTTTTAAAATGGGAGGAGTTCGATGATTGAAAGGAAGATAGTGAAGGACCTCAGCCACCCCAACAACGGACTGTTCTCTCTGCTGCGATCAGGGAAGTGCTTCCGCTCCCCGAAAGCCAACACAGAGGGGGAATGAGAAGGAGCTTCTTCCCGCAGGCTATACGAGCTCTCAACAACCACAAAACTACATGGAACTCTAAAACACTCCAGCATAGGGCTGCATGATTTGGGGAAAAAGACATATTGCGATTATTTAGATCAATATTGCGATATGCGATTGCGATATGATAAAGGACACTTGCTTGTATATAAATGAAAAGTGAAACATACACACTACTTATAACAACCTGAAATGCCCAGTACTTTCAAAATACAATATTCTACAAAATTAAATAAATCACTAAAAACTCTTTTACATTACTGTCGAACGACAAACCCTGTTACGGTTAAACAACTGTTTTGATTATATTTGGCCACTATAAAATCCCGTATTATAGTTCTTACGTTTAACCAAAACGTTGTTTGGAAGCTGACTTGAACACAGGGATGCATAGCTTTGCTAAGGTTAAGATTTGTAAACTGAGGTAAATTTCTTTAGGAAACCTTCAAAGAAAAGTTAACTAAACAGCTAAGAACAGTCTAAATAGTTAATGCCTACGTTTAGCCAAAACGTTGTTTGGCGGCTGACTTGAACACAGGGATGCATAGCTTTGCTAGCTTTGCTAAGGTTAAGATTTGTAAACTGAGGTGAATTTCTTTAGGAAACCTTCAAAGAAAAGTTAACTAAACAGCTAAGAACAGTCTAAATAGTTAATGCCTACGTTTAGCCAAAACGTTGTTTGGCGGCTGACTTGAACACAGGAATGCATAGCTTCGCTATCTTAGCTAAGGTTAAGACTTATAAAACGGGATTTTACAATTGTCCAGCCTTACCTATGAAATGTAATCCCTGGTTTGGAGCATACAGCGGTTTGTACAGCCCCAAGCAGCACAAGAGTGAGGCATTTTTATGCACTTCTCTCCATAGACATGTATATACTTCACGCCACAGCAGGGCCTATCGCAATATGGTGGCGACGTTGACGTACGTCATGCGGCGTCTAACCATATGTCTTCGAATCGAAAGTCATTGGTTCATTGTTTACTTGCAACATTTGCAATACTGTGGTCTGTAGCAGTTGCAGAAAGCATTTCACTGCACATCATACCGTGTATGACTGTGTATGTGACAAATAAAATTTGAATTTGAATTTGATGTGACCAAACACGTCACATCCGACTGAAGTGAGACTTCAGTCAGCTCGCAAACTTTGAGAGAATGGATCGGATATGTTGCCGATCCAATCCATGTACTAATAATTTAAATCGCAGCTTTTTGCGTTCATGTAATCGCACAGACTGACATCGCGATTACGATTGTGATTAGATTAATAGTGCAGCACTACTCCAGCACTTTCACTTTCAATCACTTCTGGACCAGAATCCTTGCACAAACTTTTTTACTCTTGCACAAATGTTTTACTTTTTACTTTGACTTCACTTTTTTTGCACACCTTCACCCTACCTGTTACACATATTTTATGTTACATTGCAATATACTTGCAATATTTGCAATATTGAGATCTGTAGCAGTCGCTAAAGCATTTCACTGCATATCATACCGTGTATGACCGTGTATGTGACAAATAAAATTTGAATTTGATTGACAGCTCTCAGCTCTTTCGTTGCAATTTAAACCCCCTCCTGTCAATACATCACACATGCAAAAGATTGCAAGCAGTGTTGACCCTTACTCAGTCCACAGTCATCTGCAAATGCACCGAGAGACACACAGATCTGCCCAAAGTCTCTCTGAAAAGTATTTATCATCCTTTCCCAAAATATCAAACTCAAACCCTCACATTCTGAATGCAAGCTGGATAATTCATTGTAAATTCCTGTATAATGTGGATTGAAGGGAATCAGTCATGATTTGAAGACACGGTTGAATGGATGCCATGTAAATTATCGCCTTGTCCCTCACCCCAGCCTCAGAAAACGCCTTGTCTAGTGTTTATTTATTGATTTTGACAGTTGTGAACATGCTGCGAATTGACTCAGGATTTGTAACACAGGAAGCACAATGCCTTTCATTTGCCAGTCGCTCAATCAAATGCAATGTTTTTTTGTTTTTTTAACTCAACAGAACCACAAGCTGCATCCCCATGTCTAAATGCATAACATTTTACTGCCTCAGGCATAGACATTTCCCCAACTCAAGTTAACAAACACCAAATGAAACGAAAGGGACAGTGGTTGACCTAAAGGACCATAAATAACACTATGAATCAAGGGAGGCACATTAAGATCATCTTTCCTGATGCACATGGAGGCTTCTTCTTGATCAGTTCATGCTTGTACCACTGTGCAATCTCATAAGACAAAGGTGCATAATCATGTATTGCGCCCCATGGTGGTTTAGTGGTGAAGTGCATGAGTCTAATGTGCTGATAATACATAGTTATATATATACTGTACATGTGGAAATAATTTTGTAATTACCTTAACTGATAATATAATGTACATTTAGGAGTAGTTTCCATTCATGGAAAAATCTTCCCTGAAGTTCTCTTTTGGTCTAGGACTAGGCCAAATCCTCAGTGTTTATCTGATGTTCTCTTTTCGGCTTGCTGTAACTATCTCTTCTTTTTTCAGTATTGTCTGTCTCCTGATCATCTCCCACCCCCCTCCACACCAGCAGTGCAACATCAGTGCCTGTTTCAGTGAATATAGCTGCAGTCCCTTTCAGTGTTAAAAAAAAAATCCCTACAGTGACTGTAAAGCGCTTTTCTTTGGGAACATAATAATAGGCGTAGAGTCTGTTTATTAAATCCATTTGCGGAAGCAATTGTACATATCAGAAAGCAAAGAGATAAGATGCTCACTTTGCCTTTGGGGCATAAATTAAATATCTCTGTCTTTCTTGCTCGCTCTGTTTCTCGCCACCTCTACAGAGAACGCACCTGCTCTTATCTAGCGCTACCGTGGACCGTTTTTTTCTTAAGCTGTCCTCTGAGATTCATTTTCGAGTGCAGCTTCTTGCAACAAATTGCAGGAGTGCTGCATGGTTGTGCTGAATCCAGCCAGTCAGTGATAGAGCTAGTGGAGCAGGCAGAGGAGCTGATAACTGCAGGAGCAGGGAAAAGTGTGCCTCGGTCCACAGGATGAGGCCAAAGAGCATTTGGGTCAGCCAGTGAAGGCGGAAGGGAAGGAGGACGTTGATTAAGAGACTGTCAGAAGTCGTCACTTCTCACACGATTCAGTGAAGGAGAATTCTTCTCACAGAGCGTTTAACAACACACACACGCATTTATATATGTATCAAAAACAGACCCACATGGCAATAAGGATTTAAAACTGGAACCACATATACAGACATTGTCAAAATTTTCATGACAAAAACTTCTATACATTTGATGCATGCAGACTGGCTGCACAAATATTCATAATGCATCATGGAGCATGTGTGTGTGTGTGTGTGTTTGTGCGTGTGTGGGCGTGTACGTGCACTTACACACTTCCTAATTATCCAAAAAACAAAGAACTTTATCAGCGCAGGAAGTGGTCTGAGGGGGTGGAGTGGAACTCTCAGCAGAAGCCCGGACAAAAGCTTGTGTTAATCCAACAGAACACCTTCTAAAAAATACAACACGTGGGTTATCACACTACACAATACCATAGCTGGCTGTATGGTACAAATGTGTCCTATTACAGGTATGGCAGGTAATTCTGTCCTCTAACAAACAGCTGTATAAATTTTACAGTAAACCCAGCACAGTACCTGCTGTACACAGGTCTTGAATCTTGAAATTGATCTCTTCCTCTGTAATGCATGGTTATTTTGTTTTCTTTGAGTTACCTCTTCCTATGCATTGAGTGCTTCTATTTTTCTCCCCAGGACATTATTACTGAATTTAGACAAAAACAAAAAATATATATAAAATACATGTGACAGACTGACCTTTTCTGCAGTGGCTGTTTGAAGGGCATAAGCAAGCAAAATACAAAGGGCATGTATTCCATGGCACAGGGGCTTAGCAAAGCAATGAGTGGTGTGATGCATGTATGAAGAACTGGCAAGCAACCAATAAGATCACACGGCGACAAAGGTATCATAAACCCTTTACATTTTCTAGAATGTTCTTTACACAATGACCTGAGGTTGTAGTAAAAAATTGATTCTTCAAAAGGGTTCCATTTGGTGCATTCTGTATCCCACATGATTTTCTTATTGGTTAAGAAGATTATTTTACTGATTTAGATTAAAAGTATAAATACATATATGTCATATAAAACACAGAAAGTGTTGTATTTGCCTAATTTGCAATGGGTAAAGCCATTGAGACAAGCAAGTCCTATGCAGCATTCACATTTGATCAACTGGCGAGACACTTTCATCCATAAGAGGACAAACAAAAGGGAAATGCTTTACAACATCTTAATTGTGCAGAGACATTTTTTCACTGTATGTGGCACTTCATAAAAGCACCCTTTTACCCCCGGAATGGCACCCATGGGGAGCATCAAGTTGGTACTATTCTGAAGGTGCCCAACAGGGAACGGCATCAATATTTTTGCACCTCAGAGGAAAGTCAATCATTATCAAGCCCTCCACAGTTAAAAAACCCACTAGGTTAAAATAGGTCAAAATGTATCTGTTTCACTTTAAAGTGGCACAGATACATTTAAGTCATGGGTCTCTTATTTACTTTCTAATTATCACCTCAGCACTTCAACGGTTTTCCATGTTAATTGGGAGAAACGTGACTCTTCTCCTTCATATTACAGCTGTAGGAAAGCACTGAACGCATATATTTTGATGAATTTAGCACCACCGCATGCAGAAAAGCAAAGTTCTGCCTCAAAGCCACCAGGAGAAATTTGTGACAACAAATTTCACTGACCTCGTCAAATCTGGCCTCGTCCTCACAGCTCTCCAGCACCCGAGAGTAGAAGGACAGACCTGCAGATCAAACAGTCAGCGGAGCCAAAATTAGCATACATTTCAAAAAGCTGTGGAACATGAAAAGCCAACTGTTTAACCATGAAACAGAGCACGATAATATAATGTTGATGCAAGGCACTACCACAAGTGCATCAAAATGTTCAGATTTGATTTGTTGAGCCATGTAAATAAATAAATAAATTAGAGCTTCATCGTGCCCAGGTCGTTTTTTAAGGAAATTCTGTAGTTTGGATGCAGCACTTGACATTCTACATTAAATTCTGAATACAATCAATAAGATATGACCCAAAACACCCAAATTCAAGGCCAGTCTTTCAATCTGAACCCTGATCAATCTTAATGACCCAGAAGACAGGCTCAACCCCCACTTGCAACCCCACTGAGCAAGACACTTAAATCTGAGTGTCTGCAGGGGGACTTTCCCTGCAACTACTGACTGCAAGTCGCTCTGTGAATGTAAGCGGACATTTGTGAAGAGTGATCGGCGCCCAAAGGTGCAGTCTAAGGGCTCCCTCTGTATGTAAACACCAAAAGGTTCAATGCTTATCGGGAGATGACAAGCCAAAAGAATCATTGCCCCCCAGAACTTCAACAAATCAAATTAACAGGCATGTCCAAATACAATGGTGATGGTCCACAACATGAAAGATATGTTTTAATATTTATTTATTTTGTGTGTGTGGACAGCTGATGTTTACTCTGCACACAGAAAAGGGGGAGCGCATGTATAATAAGCATATACCAGGAAATTAATCATCGCTGGATATGTAGTACAGCGCTGTGCCAGTACAGCAGCAGCTAAAAAAAAAATGCATTCATTAGTACAGTACATGTCGGGAGGTGTATCTGCGAATTAGTTTTTCCTGTCACCGTACTGGACACAGAAGAAAATATTCTTCCTGAATGGAACTGGACACATGTTAAACACTTAGAATTGATAAATAACAGATCACACGATCACATGAAGCATAATAGCATCATAATACTAATAACTAATTACTTATTGATGTATTACTGAATGCCAGAATACCACTTGTCCGTAGATGCGGTGCATTTAAATTTGCATGCTCAGCTCATAATGTAGTCAGAAAACACTTTTTTTTTTTTTTACTTTTTTATGGAAACTGTCAAACAGACAATTAATATATATATTTTTTTTCGTATATTTTCCCCTTTCTACCTATATGTCCTGAATGAAGAACATTCCCCTAACACATTCAAGAAGATTGAAAAAAAGTCAAAAAGATCAATTCCACCCCAATTCCACAACAACCACGCGTAGAACGTAACTTTCTCAGTTCCGATGATACAGACCACAATCGTTACTGGGTACAAGCCCCAAATGAAGCTGGAAGCATTTTTAATCAGGCTGGTACAGATGTTCTTTAATGACGAGGGCCGACTTAATGACGGCTCTGTCCTTAATTTGTGAGAATTGAACATGGTGCCGTGCTCTCGATTTCTTTGTTTTACAATTACGGCATTTTTCAGACGCCCTTATCCAGAGCGACTTACAATCAGTAGTTACAGCCCCCCGAAGACACTCAGGGTTAAGTGTCTTGCTCAGTGACACGATGGTAGTAAGTGGGGTTTGAACCTGGGTCTTCTGGTTCACAGGCAAGTGTGTTACCCACTAGGCTACTACCACCCTATTTTTGTACCAGTCTAAAAAACACCGCCATTCAATTCCATTCTCCTGTATTTCAAACGTATTTTCCCCCCAATGCTAACCAGTGCCTGCAAGCAGGAGTGATTCCACGTGTAGAAAATCTACATATACAACATACACACCTGGAGGCTTTACCTTATCGAAACGCAAGAAGATGCGGTAAAATCACTACACCTTTTTTTTTTTTTTTTGGGCAAAAAAAAGGTGTAGTGTCCTCGTCCATAAAACAGGCAGACAGATTAAAAAACGAACAACTTAAGGCGTCAGCGGAGAACCGGCTTTTCCCAACTTTCCATATAAACCTCGGCACGCAAAACCCTTTTTACCTCGAAACGTCACTCTGGCGATCCGGTCGCCCTTCCCACGCAGGTCCGACGCGCTCTTCAGGTGGACCGCCAGAGCCATGGCAACTTCAACCAACAAAAGAGTATTTTATGTTTCTTCTTCTTTTGGTCGCTCCTGCTACAGCGCGGATGCTGAGGCTGGCGGACCGCCTCCCCTCCACACTGGTGCCCTGCCGCCGGAGCCAATTTGCAGAGCCACATGACGCCGCGTCGGGTGAAGGGTGTCGAACTGCTCTATGGGGGGCGCTCCACTGTGGGCGCACGCTTCGAGAGCCTTCTGAATCGGAACCTTTTTTTTTTTTTTTCGTTTACGGCAACGTACAGACGCGGCGGTCTTTGAATTCGTACACGCGTTAAAACGATGTGAGCCGGGTTGCCAGATTATGCCCAATTGTGTTCGGTGCGCTTGTGACCAACAGACAGACACAAATAATGGACGAAAACTTCACCATTTTTGACGAGGACACTGTCAATACTACAGGCATGTATGATAAGTTCTGAAGTTTTATCTTTAAAAAATACAATACAAGCCAATACAATTTGTTTACCCATACTCCGCTACAATGGATGAATGATTCTGTCACAGACAGAAAATTGTGGGACGTGACAATTTCTACATAGGCACTCTTAAATATTACAGGACTGAGCGACTTTAAGTTCCAAGTTTACATTAATAGTGATAAAAGAGACAAATTTAGCGTTAAAAACCCCTTTCCTGGCAACCTGAGTCCTAGCAAAGGCTCACAAATAAATAAAGCGCCCCGCGGTCCTGGTCTCGTAGGCCGGGTTCGTGCTCCTGTGGTCCGGGAAAAAGGATGTTTAGCAGGTTCCGGGCCTGACTTTCCAGCGAGTGGAGACCCTCATCACTCAAATCAACGCGACATATGAACGTTCCCCGCCGGGGTGACTATAGACACGACTATAGATTACGTTATTAGAGAGCTATCAATAATCAATAGATGACTAGTAAAACTCATGGACCGTGCGAAACCGTTTTTTTTTTTTTTAACCAAATGATTTATGAATGTTCCATAGGACCTTAAAATTATTTAATTGACATTTGTGGCATTGAACTGAAGCAGCTTTTCAAGACGACTTATAATCAGTAGTGTTGTGCAGATTACTTTACCCTATTTAAAATGTAATTATAGTGTAACTATTTTTTATATAGTGTATCAATTATAGTGTATCAATTACTGTATGAAACAGCACTAATGACTAGTATAGGTCTATAGTTATAACATGCTGTTTCTCTTTCATATATTACCAAGAATAAGCAGTGTTCACTGGCATACTGCCTTCCACAAGGTGTCATGGTTGAATTAAATCCCTATAATCAAATTATATTTACTTATATATCAACTTATCAGATCCAGTCATTGTTTACATGGTTGTGTCTCTTTAATTTAAAATGATTTACATGCAAAATAGTATAATTTGTATAATATATTTGTGTAATATTTGTATAATACTGAATAGAAATAGAAATTGGAAGGAAGTTAGGAAGGAAAGGAAGGAAGCTTATGACAAAAGATGATGATCACTTTAAGCTTTTGATGGCTTTTGGTTGCAGGATACATTGCTCTGAAAGTCCAGCTCCAGCATCTGAACAGACAGGTTCGATATCAGACACTGGCAGTCTGGCAGCTCATCACAACTAACTAACTAACTAACTATGGCACTTCAACTGACTAGCTACAGCGCTTCAGCAGGCACTGCATGCTGATTGGCTGACACAAATATCCATGGTTCAGTATGTATCACTATATTAAACATTCTACAATGTCAAGGGTGATGGGTTAAAAGCAGAGGTCACATTCCGTGGTGTGCACTGTGTTCTGTGCTGTGTTTCACAATCACTTTGCTTTCACATTTGATTACAATTATATTTTTTTGTAATTAAATTGCGTAACGGTTTTACATGTATTTTGTAAAAGCGTTGAAAAGTAGTCAAAGACACAGTCCCCCTGGAGCAATTTAAGGTTAACTTTTCTGCTCAGGGACACAGTGGTACTAATTGGGACTTTGTAGTTATCTGGTTTAGAGCCGGTGAGACTTTGATGAAAAGTGGGATTGTTTTGTCATACGTTTCAATTGGAATTGTGGCCAAAAATGACATTTTCCCACATGCTTTTCTTTTTTGCAAATTTGAGTCGGGCCTGGATGTCATTCTTTGTAAAAGGCTTTTTCAGTGAAGTGTGGTCAGTATTGAGTTCTCTTGAGGTGAGTTTTTTTATCCATCAACTTTGTTACATTTCAACCTGTCTACACAGCACTAAACTCAAAATATGTCTGTTACTGTAATGCATCATGCCAGGATAACATTTTCTAACTGCAAATGTGTGATTCAGATTTTCTGGCAAGTGTGATTAATTCAGAGGTTTAATGTGTTTCATGTAAACCATGTTTCAAAGCCAGCAAGTGTGGATTCTTTCAATTGGAAGTGTCCATAAAATGACGACAACTTATAGGATAAACCACAAGCATTGCCCCTTTAAACAAAATTATGACATTTCTTATTTTATGCTTAATATGGAAGCTATGCGGATCTGGGGAATATGCCTACAGTGATCGTGCAACAATTTTCAGAAACACTGCATCATTTCGATTCGTATGAGACCCGTTTGCCAAGCCAGAGATGAGTGATCTGTCAACTGTGGTCCTGGATAAACGTTTGGAGCGATGCTGGGTTAGAGTCAAGATTTGGCTCTTTCAGGTCCGAATTCTCAAATATCCCCAGCTGGCTGAGATGGCAGTTAAAACGACACCGGCTTTCCATTCCACATACCTGTGCAAGATCACTTTTTCTCAGAAGACATGCTCCGAGTGGCTCTTTACTTTTTACTTTACTTTACTTTATTTAGCAGACGCTTTTATCCAAAGCGACTTACAAGAGGAAGACACCAGCAATTCTCGTTCAATTTCTATAGAATATTGAGTTTACAAACTAAGAGCCCTGATAAGGCTCAGACTTGTCAGTGAAGAGCATGCTCAGAGATTGTTAGGTGCTAGACTAAGAAAAATTATAATGTATTTATACATTGTATTGTTTGTGCAATGTGTACGCATGTGCGTGTGTAAGTGTTAGATTTGTCTGTAATATTTTTTGAATGCTACCAGGAGCCAGTGGAGGGAGGTAAGAAGAGGAGTAACATGGGTGTATTTTGGCTGATTGAAAATGAGACGGGCTGCCATATTTTGGATCATCTGGAGTGGTTTTATGGTGACTGCAGAGGCTCCAGCCAGGAGAGAGTTATAGTAGTCGAGTTTGGAGATGACCATTGCCTGGACGAGGAGCTGCGTAGCCTGTTGTGAGAGTGTGTTGTCCTCATTTCTACCAGTTAATGGCAAGAAAGCAAGCACACAGTTGACATTGAAAGAACATTTTGTCCAGTGCTTGCAGTTTGCAAACATGTGAATATGCCACTTTGCAAGAGCCAACAGTCAGTAGGTTCCAGTGACTATTTCCAGATAAACACACTACACTGTGTTTGCTTTGTTTTGGGGGCTTCTACGGAAACATTGATGTGTATGTACTGTATTGTACTCAAAACGTGCTTTTTGTATGTACTCTATTGTGGATTCTAAGGTAGTAAAATCTGCCTTCCATTTCTGCAAACAAATATACACTGCTCAAAAATGGAACACAAAAATAAGACATCCTCTGAATGAATGAAATATTCTTATTAAATATTTTGTTCTTTACAGAGTTGAATGTGCTGACAACAAAATCACACAAAAATGTATCAACCTATGGAGGTCTGGATCACAGTTATAATAGTTAATTTTTCATTAGTTTTAGTTTTTATTTCGTTTAGATTTTTTTTCAAATTCAGTTAGTTTTAATTAGTTTTTAGAGGCAGATTTACTAGTTTTTATTAGTTTTGATATTTTGAAATTGCTTAGTTTTAGTTTAGTTTTTATTAGTTACAGTGTTATAGTTTTTTGTAAATTAGGATATTTTTCAGGTGCATGAATCAAAATCACCAGAATAGCCTTATCCATCTTAGCTCCGATAAGGTTATTGACTCTTGCAGCTCCGGGTGTTTTTAATTTTGGTTCGAGTGAAGTGGTGAACTTTTTGAAGGTAATCGAGTCACACAGTCGTGTAGACATTCCAGTCTTAATAAACATATTTACCAATGCTTCTTCTCATTTGTGGTGTTCCTGCGTATTTACTAGCCAGCAGCGGTGGAAGCAGTCCATTATGGATGCTGTCGAATCACGTTCCTTTCCAATGTTACCTGGCCTGGCTACCGCTTCTCTTTCGGGGGAGGGCGGGCGAGAGGCTAGCTTGTTCAGGTACTCTTGGTTCGCCTTTTTGTGTGAGCTTTTCAAATGGACTTTCAGATTCGTGGGGGTTTTCCCCTTGAGAAGTATTCCACATATTGTATCACCTCCTTCTACAACAAGGCACTTACTTTTATTTTTGCCACTGTCATAATCAAAGAAATCCCAAATAGGACTTTCTTCCGACTTTCGCTGCAGCCTTCACAGACCACGTGTTACCATAATGGTCAAAAACCTGGCTTAAAACTGGCAGCGTGAAGTAAATAGATTTTAATTCAACCCAAAAGGCTAATTACAAAGACGAAAACAAAGGACGTTTTTGCTATAATATTAGTTCGTTTAAGTTCGTTTTGTATACACACAAAACAGTTTCAGTTAGTTTTTGTTTTTTTTAACTCTTTATTTCAGTTAACGAAAATGCTTTTTCAATTTTATTTTTTCTATTTTTTCGTTTTCGTTAACAATAATAACCTTGGTCTGGATTTGGAGTCAAGTAATAGGAACACCAGAATTGTGTTATGTGTATTTCTATGTTAATAGAAAATGTACATGTGTTAGTTAGCCTGAAGGGGGTGCAAAAGAAGTTACGGTTTCTGAAAGAGAGATGTAGACTAATGGAAGAGGGCTAGCAAGAGTGCAGTAGAGTAGCTCTTTTTTTGTAAAAACACGATGTTCACAATGTTTTTTTCTTGTTTGCCATCTGTTGTAAATAAACGGAGGAAAGTATAAAAAAAAGTATATCTGTGGAGTATATTGCACCTTTTGTGTAGATACACAACAAAAACACTCAGTGTGAACCTGCTTTCATCTGAGAAGAGCACAGGGCACCAGTGGGGAATTTGCCAATCTTGGTTTGTTTCTGACAAATGCCAAACGTGCTGCATGGTTTTGGGCTGGAGGCATATCCCCCACTTCTGGAGGTCGGGCCCTCATACCACCCTCATGGAGTCTGGTTGACCGTTTGAGCATTTGTGCTAATTTTTTACATCCAATCACAGAGCAACTGCAATGCTTCGCATGTTTGCAAACCATGACAGTTGGTGGAGTTGGAGAAAGGGGAGGTAACCTTTCCCCTCATGACAACATAAGGGGCCGAATTCCATATACGGCCATCTGAGCAAAGCAGACTGGCCAAGGGCGATAAGGCGTCTGATAAATGCTGTAAATGAAAGCACTCTTTACACCACTGCAGGACCATAGACAGACTAGGGGAACACATATTAATGTTGCAAAGTGAAATTTTCATGTCTGGGGACCTTTAAAATGTTCCTTACCTAAATTATTGCTATGCATTGCAATTGATTTTGTTGAGTTTTTCATCATTAAACATCAAATAACATCAAGGACCATAATCTGAAATACAAACTGAAATGCAGCTTCCCTTGTGTGTGTGTGTGTGTGTGTGTGTGTGTGTGTGTGTGTGTGTGTGTGTGTGTGTGCAATGGAGTGTATTGAACTGTCTGGTGGATAGCTGGGATTTGCGTCTATTTACTGCCTTGACAGAAACCCAGAAAGACGTCGTACAGAGACAAGACTGGCACAGTCCTACCTGCTAATTACTTTGTCCTTCCTGTCAAAGAGAGTGAGAGCGAGCACCCAGAGGAGCCCCCGCATGCACACACACACACACACACTTTTGTGCACACTATTGCAATGAAGTTTCTTTATTATTTATGTACCGTTGTGTTTTAGCTGATGTGATCATACGATTCCTTTGTCTAGGGTTATGTAATTATGAATTATACTGTTTTTTTTTTTCATTACAAAACATTTCGTTCGACAGTACCATGAAATATTCAGGAGCCAGGGCAACACAAAAGGCCAGATGACATAACATTTTGCCCAGAGCACTTTAACAAAACACAGAGACCAGAAATGTCACTAGATACAGCGGTGTGTGTGTATGGGTAGGAGAGTGAGAGACTCAGGGTACTTAAACACACATCAAACTTAACCTGACACCTTAAATTATTGCAGATTCTGACACTTTTAAATAAAATTACTGGCTGTGTCTTGTTGCCGTTAATGGAATTTGTGAATTTCGACTAAAGTTTAGGTGAAGACTTGATAAAAACCTGAAAAAAGTACTCATTGGAATTTATCATGAGCAAATCCTGCCCTCTGGAGTTCAAACACTAGATTACCACACAAAGGCTGCCGACAGCTCTTCGTGGAAAACTGGTGCACTATTGGAAGTGCCCTCTTTCAGCAGGACACCTGAATAAAATGGTTTCAAGTAGGTTTCAGGTACACATTATGTTTGAGGTGCTGACCTGGCCTCCATATTCTCCAGGTCTAATTCCAATCAAACATCTATGGCAAATGCTGAAAAGGTCAGATCTTTCAAAGGTCCCTTTGTGAAAATTTCCCTTTGTGAAATTATTTAACATGAATAAAATTTCCCCCAGCTTGTCTATAGTCCTGTAGTGGCTAGAAATTGCGATAGGTGTAAGTGCTTTGGCTATTCTGTTTGACTGTTCACATAGTGGCAGCTCAGATGGTCGGATCTAGAATTTGTCCCCATAGGCCTCTATAAGACATTAGTGGATATTTTAGCACAGTACAAATGGTTTTAAGTCAACAATAATGAAGAATAGCATCCAGCAAAAAATTGGGTAACTGGGGAGGGTTGCATTAAGACTGCATCAAATCGAAAAACTTTTGCCAAACCATTTTTGCCACTGTGACGATCCCTATAGGAGAAGATGAATGGAAGAACAAAAATGGGGATAGTGCGGTAAGTGCAATTTGCAAGTGCAAATTCTGAATTTGGGAACCACTTTGGCAACCCTTTGAAATGTAAGCTCATTCTTGTTTTTTTATGGAAAAATAAACAATAAATTATTTATATCAGTGGTTCTCAACCTGCGGCCCGTCACAAATGCAAATGCGGCCTGCGATGCTGACCACGTAAAAATAAATAAATAAATAAAATAATAATAAATGGTTTTACAATTCATTTTTAAAAATGTATTAAACAAATAAATGTATTAAACAAACTTTGAACAATATTTTTGTCACATAAAATCATTTTGGTATTCATATGTTCAACTATGAACTGATGGATGTTCAGGCAAGAGGACACAGCCAAACCACGCAGCAGTCATCCTCAGTTGCAGAAATGTGGCGAAACATCTCTGGACAAAACCTCAGATTATTAAGTTCAAAAGTGCTTTCCATATTTGGATCCACATACAGTTGCGAACACTGCAAAAAAAGGTTGAGAACCACTGATTTATATATATCATAAAAATAATTGACTTTCTACATGACTGTTAGATTTAAAATATGAATGGAGAGCATACCACATGCCACACACGACTAGATTATGTGACTTTTTGGGATCTGTCTAAAGCCACCTCTCCTAGCTCAGGTTGCGTATTTGTGTGTGTTCAGTTGTGTTTGGCCCTCGTGCCTTGTGATGTTTATTTTTTATTAAAATCACCACACATTTGTGACAATATGGACAAAGGAATGATTCAGCATAACCATTGTTGAAGTGCAATAAACCAAAGTGTTTATTAAAGAAATAAATGCCTTAGTACAAGTAAGATTAATGTTGTATTATGTAATATTAACATGAGCATTAAGCTGAGCATCACTTACATCAAATCACCATATGAGTCTTAAAACACTGATTTTGTTATATAAGTATAAACAACATTACGATTCCACAATAAAATCCCCCCAAAATTAATTAAATGTTAAGGAATTACATTAGTAAATTAGATGAAAATTTCACTTCTGCAGTCTCAGTAATGGAACATGCTTGGTTCCGTCCCCAACTTAAATGTCCTCTTCTTGGTATTCAGCCAAGATCGAGTTACCAGCCTGGCACCTGTATTCCCCGTATTCAGTCGAAGAGGTGTAGCCTGACTGGATCGTTATTTTGACTGGAACCTTCACATCAACCTCTTTTCTCACAACATTCACAGTGAGCTTGGTGTGTGGATGGATGGTGGCTGGTAGGGAGATCTTCACACCCTTCTTTTCCGTCTTGGTGTTGCTGCTCCCCTTCTCCACGGTGAAGGTGTTACTCAGAGACACATTCACCTCTGATTTCACTAAACCAATATCAAACCCAAATGACATCCCCACACTTATCTGTGTAGCATTGCTGAAGTTGAAGCTCTCGGTGACAGAACCTTCATACTCCCGACTGAGCTCAGAGGAGAAGGTCTGCTCACGTTTTCCACGATTCACACAACAGAGGGAGTCGACTGATTTGGTGTTTTCTTCTTTCTTGTCCCAGAGGAGCTCTGCTGTTATCTTGGGTCTCCCAGGTTTAAGCGGAAGTGCATAAGAAATACAGTTATCATTCCAGCCCATATCGTTGTATGTTCGGCCACTTCTGACCACCATTGAACGTCCACTTTTGTCTCCATGCTGATACAGGACCCATGCTCCTCTGTCGACTTTGCAAGAAGAAGTCTGATCATTGAAATTGCCTAAACATAAGTTGGTCTCGCAGTTGAGGGTAATGCTCCTACCCCCATAGTTTGGTTGGTCATACAGTGTGATCTGAGGATCTGTCAGATCCTCTGTCACTTGTTCCATTGAAGAAATTACATCATGCCACTCCACTGATGGATATTCACCCTCCTCATAGAAGAAGTGGACACCAAAATAGTGGGTGTGTTCGTATAACACCCATGGCTGCCCTATGACCTTCACAGAGGAGATGCAGTCATTAAAATTAACATCCCGAAGGTCTGGAACATTCTCAGTGAACCCTCGGTTCACGCCTGTAAAGTTAGGATGCTCGTACACAAAGATCTTGTTTACTGTACTTGAAGCCATTCCCGTACTCCTGAAGGTTGTGAAAGAGGTGAGAGCGTAATCCTGAAAGAGGTGAGAGCGAAAGAGAGAGAGAGTGTGTGTGTGTGTGTGAAGAATTCCTGCTGTATTTGTAATGTTCTTACAGTGGGCTGAGCTGTAAAGAGCCAATCATCTTTTTCAAGCGGGTTTGCAATGTGTGCACTTCTTAAAAAAATACTAAAAACACATTCTGTTTTTAGTATTTTCATGTTTTAGGATCTTGACAACTTGCACAATTTCAGTTTTATTTTGCTATATGTTTGCAGATAAAGTTCCTTGAAAAAACATTCCTACCCATTGAACATTTGCACAGTTTGTGATGCCACAGCAGTCCAGGACTAGCAAGTTGCTGCACATCACACACACACACACACACACACACACACACACACACACACACACACACATTATTCCCCATCTGCAGCTTGTTCAGTGTGGACAATTAGAAACAAATAAAAAAAAGTCCCTCTTACTGTATTAGAATATCAAGACCCATTAAATGTAAGCGCTAATTTTTTTAGGCACAAAAATGATACAGTTCCATTAGAAATGCTTGCTTACATTAGTATTTGCTTGGTCAGGAATTTGAGTACAAGATCCAGGAACTATAGAACTCTAGATTTAATATAGAAACGGCAAGGAAGCAGCAGTTTTTATGTCACAATCATGACTTCCACAATATCAGAATATTTTTATGTTCTCAGGAAACCTGAAGACAGGTTACCACCAAACAGGAACAATCCATTTTAACATGGGGCAGTTTAAAAGGTCTTGACAAGAACATATGCATCGTGGGAATATTACAGTGTATTAATGAATTCTTTCATCTGAAATATAAAGAATTAGGTACACGGTTTACTGAGACCATGACTAAAGTGAGACATAGAGAGACATGGCATTAGGCATGCGCACAATCTACAAACTGTGTGATTATTAAAAAAAGGGTGAAGTACTTATCCAGATTCAAGAGAGAACCACTTAAACTAAATTTGATGTATTTCTTGGTATTTGGCATAATAAGCATTGATTTTTTTTTTTATCAGTAATTAAAATCTCATTTTGCTTTTTTGTTTAACTGCAGCTTTATTGTTGCTTGATCAAGACTTTCAATATGTGATACAAAAAAATAATTGTTATGTTTCAGGAATTTTTATGTTTTTGCACAACATCTTGCAAAATGTTTCAGTTTTGTTGTAGTTTGCAGATAAGGAACAGTTGAAAAAACATCCTACATTTTGTGATGCCACAGCAGTGCAGGACTTGCCAGGTGCTGCACATCACATATACCTACACAAACACAAACATAAGGGTTCTTATTATTCCCCATCTGCAGCTTGTTCAGTGTTGCCGATTAGAATCCTTTATGTTTTGCTTTTCTTCCTCACTTTTCCTGCATCCTTGATGCAGGAATGCATTCTTGGTGCATTCTTGTGTTGCTGTTTAGTTTCTGTGTTTCAGGACATTTTTGTTTTGCTGTTTATTAAAATTCACTTCTTCCACATAGAGCGTTTGTGCCTCCATTTCACCATGTTGCATAACACAAAGTTTAAATGTATTTTACTGGTAGTAGTGCATAATTGTCAAAAGGATATATTGTGATACATGGTATAGTTTTATAACCATGAAACCATGTGCAATAGGTGTATAAATCCACTCTGTACAAATAAACATACATGCTAAGTATTTACATGTTTTATTTATTTACATATACGTACTGTACAGGCCAAAAGTTTGGACACATTCAATGTGTTTTCATGACCATTTACATTGGTAGAATCTCACTGAAGGAATCAAAACTATGAATGAACACATGTGGAGTTATGTACTTAACAAAAAGTGGAGACCTGGTCTCCACAGTCACCGGACCTGAACCCAATCCAGATGGTTTGGGGTGAGCTGGACCGCAGAGTGAAGGCAAAGAGGCTAAACACCTCTGGGAACTCCTTCAAGACTGTTGGAGAAGCATTTCAGGTGACGACCTCTTGAAGCTGATCGAGAGAATGCCAAGAGTGTGTAAAGCAGTAATCAGAGCAAAGAAACTAGAATATAAAACATGTTTTCAGTTATTTCACTTTTTTTTTTGTTAAGTACGTATTGATGCCTTCAGAGAGAATCTACCAATGTAAATGGTCATGAAAATAAAGAAAACACTTTGAATGAGAAGGTGTGTCCAAACTTTTGGCCTGTACTGTGTAGATTGTCTTAATAGTGTACTTTTTTAATTCTATTAATTTTTGCTGTTTTTGTCTTCTACTGTCCACTTTCTGTTGTGACAATGCAAATTTCCCACTTGTGGGACTAATAAAGGATTATCTTATATTCAGGACTTGGGGCAACATTTTGACCAGGATACTAAAACAAACAACTAGTGAGAATGTCACATAGTGTGTGTGTTTGTGTTAGTTACAGAGGTGTGAGGGGGCTTTAGTGGGTACAAATGAAACGTTCTGGTTAGTGGCTGTGCTTTTGAAAAAAGGCAAACAATGATAAAGAAAAAACATTTATAACTTTGCATAACTTTGCCATATGCTGGAAGAAGCGAGGTGAGCTTTATTCATGCTTGCCTGGTTAAAAATCCCACAAATACAAATACTGTACTATAAATGCTTCCTCTGATCAGTTGTTTTGCAAATCACTGATGTACAGAATACTTAGCAGCATCTTTCTCAGCTCCACTGAGCTAATAGTCATTTAACTACAGTAGGTCTCAGTGAAGACGGACATGCAGCAGTCTCTCATATTTGCCACCAGGACCGAGTGCAGATCGTTCTGCAGGCGTTGGTCTCTATTATTTTGAAGCTGTTTAATACATTATAGGATAATTGCAATGTTCCTTTTTCACATTACTGGAAACACAAGTACACACACTAAAGTGTTTTCTGAACTGGAGCATTGTGTTTCCTTAGTCTCATTCCTTGAATATTTTAAATTATTCTCACTGATGCGTACATTTATTGAATCCAATCATGATATACTCAGATCTAGTCTGTCAACCAACATTCCTGCCCAGACCTGTGTGTGTATATTTGTCCTGTTAGTATTTTGTCTCTGCGCTTTATTGTGTTCAGTTATTGTTAAAACCTGTTCTTGTCACGGCTGTTTGGCATGGCGATGCAGGTGATCTGAAATGATGACAAGACTTGCCAATGAAGAAGGACGCATTCGCACGACATCACGAAACAGGGGTTTTAATCTGTGATGAAAAGGACAGGGGAGACATCCGGTAACAGGTGAACATGTAACAATGACCCGATGGTGAACAGACACAAACAGGGCAGCGTTATACAGGGAGTGCAGAATTATTAGGCAAATGAGTATTTTGTCCACATCATCCTCTTCATGCATGTTGTCTTACTCCAAGCTGTATAGGCTCGAAAGCCTACTACCAATTAAGCATATTAGGTGATGTGCATCTCTGTAATGAGAAGGGGTGTGGTCTAATGACATCAACACCCTATATCAGGTGTGCATAATTATTAGGCAACTTCCTTTCCTTTGGCAAAATGGGTCAAAAGAAGGACTTGACAGGCTCAGAAAAGTCAAAAATAGTGAGATATCTTGCAGAGGAATGCAGCACTCATAATATTGCAAAGCTTCTGAAGCGTGATCATCGAACAATCAAGCGTTTCATTCAAAATAGTCAACAGGGTCGCAAGAAGCGTGTGGAAAAACCAAGGTGCAAAATAACTGCCCATGAACTGAGAAAAGTCAAGCGTGCAGCTGCCAAGATGCCACTTGCCACAAGTTTGTCCATATTTCAGAGCTGCAACATTACTGGAGTGCCCAAAAGCACAAGGTGTGCAATACTCAGAGACATGGCCAAAGTAAGAAAGGCTGAAAGACGACCACCACTGAACAAGACACACAAGCTAAAACGTCAAGACTGGGCCAAGAAATATCTCAAAACCTTAGAAAAATCAGTCTTATGGACTGATGAAATGAGAGTGAGTCTTGATGGGCCAGATGGATGGGCCCGTGGCCGGATTGGTAAAGGGCAGAGAGCTCCAGTCCGACTCAGATGCCAGCAAGGTGGAGGTGGAGTACTGGTTTTGGCTGGTATCATCAAAGATGAGCTTGTGGGGCCTTTTCGTGTTGAGGATGGAGTCAAGCTCAACTCCCAGTCCTACTGCCAGTTTCTGGAAGACACCTTCTTCAAGCAGTGGTACAGGAAGAAGTTTGCATCCTTCAAGAAAAACATGATTTTCATGCAGGACAATGCTCCATCACACGCGTCCAAGTACTCCACAGCGTGGCTGGCAAGAAAGGGTATAAAAGAAGAAAAACTAATGACATGGCCTCCTTGTTCACCTGATCTGAACACCATTGAGAACCTGTGGTCCATCATCAAATGTGAGATTTACAAGGAGGTAAAACAGTACACCTCTCTGAACAGTGTCTGGGAGGCTGTGGTTGCTGCTGCACGCAATGTTGATGGTGAACAGATCAAAACACTGACAGAATTCATGGATGGCAGGCTTTTGAGTGTCCTTGCAAAGAAAGGTGTCTATATTGCTTGCTGATTTGTTTTTGTTTTGTTTTTGAATGTCAGAAATGTATATTTGTGAATGTGGAGATGTTATATTGGTTTTACTGGTAAAAATAAATAATTGAAATGGGTATATATTTGTTTTTTGTTAAGTCGCCTAATAATTATGCACAGTAATAGTCACCTGCACACACAGATATCCCCCTAAAATAGCTAAAAGTAAAACCAAACTAAAAACTACTTCCAAAAACATTCAGCTTTGATATTAATGAGTTTTTTGGGTTCATTGAGAACATGGTTGTTGTTCAATAATAAAATTATTCCTCAAAAATACAACTTGCCTAATAATTCTGCACTCCTTGTACATTAGACACAGGTGAACACAATCAAGAAAAATTACACAGGACAAACGTGAAACGACTCCGGATTTGCCAGCCAAAGCAGTCCACGAAGGAGGGAAGGAATTCCATACACTGAGTTTTTTGAACATGAGTGGACGATGAGGCCAGTTTGCAATCAGCACCTTGTTCACCTCCAGTCAGTCTCCGGCTCGCCCCACTGAATGGCTGCTTCTCAACTTCAAGGCCACCAGACATGGGAGTGTGGGGCAGGCGTCCTCGACCATCCGCAAATCTCATTGGGACCCTACGGAATATGATGATCATAAAAATATAGAAAACACATTGAATGAGAAGGTGTGTCCAAACTTTTGGCCTGTACTGTATAGATTTAGATTGTTTTAATAGTGTACTTTGGATATATTTTTTTATTCTATTTATTTTTGCTGTTTTTAGCTTCTACTGTCCACTTTCTACAATGCAAATTTTCCACTTGTGGGACTAATAAAGGATTATCTTATACTCAGGATTTGGGGCAACATTTTGCCCAGGATACTAAAACAAACAACTAGTGAGAATGTCACAGAGTATAGTGTGTGTGTGTGTTTGTGTTAGTTACAGAGGTGTGAGAGGGCTTTAGTGGGTACAAATGAAACCTTCTGATTACTGGCTGTGCTTTTGAAAAAATGAAAAAAAAAATTATAAAGAAAAAACATTTATAACTTTGCATAACTTTGCCATATGCTGGAAGAAGCGAGGTGAGCTTTATTCATGCTTGCCTGGTTAAAAATCCCACAAATAATACTTTAACTATAAATACTATACAAATACTGTACTATAAATGCTTCCTCTGATCGGTTGTTTTGCAAATCACTGATGTACAGAATACTTAGCAGCATCTTTCTCAGCTCCACTGAGCTAATAGTCATTCAACTAAGTTTCAGTGAAGACGGACATGCAGCAGTCTCTCATATTTGCCACCAGGACCGAGTGCAGATCGTTCTGCAGGCGTTGGTCTCTATTATTTTGAAGCTGTTTAATACATTATAGGATAATTGCAATGTTCCTTTTTCACATTACTGGAAACACAAGTACACACACTAAAGTGTTTTCTGAACTGGAGCATTGTGTTTGCTTAGTTTCATTCCTTGAATATTTTAAATTATTCTCACTGATGCGTACATTGTATGAATATAATCATGATCTAGTCAAATCTAGGCTGTCAACCAACATTCCTGCCCAGACCTGTGTGTGTATATTTGTCCTGTTAGTTTTGTGGCGGCAGAGGGCGGCCATGTGTTGGGACCAGCATGCCTTGCGGGTCAGATATGCGCACTCAGGGACTGTAAATAGTTAACCATGTTATGGGTAAATGTGTTCTGTTGGGGTTCGGGATGTGTGTTATGGGGATTTAATGTAGCGTAGCGTGGCGAGGCAGGTGATCTGAAATGATGACAAGACTTGACGATGAAGAAGGACACATTCGCTCGACGTCACGAAACAGGGGTTAAATTTTGATGAGCAGGACATCTGGTAACAGGTGAACATGTAACATGTAACAATGACCCGACGATGAACAGACACAAACAAACTGGTGCTAACATTAACATGAGATAATGGCATTAGGCTCTACTGATTATAATTTGAGATCCAACTTACTGTATCAACTTCTTTTTTTGAGGGGGGGCCCACACGACCCATAATCCGTCCCTGAGTGACACATGTATACACATGTTTCTTCATTCCTTTACATTCTGGCATTTATCAGACACCCTTATATAGACACAGTGGTAGAAAATGGGATTTGAACATGTGAATTTTTGTTTCATAAGCAGGTGTGTTACCCAGTAGTCTTTTTATGCCTTGTTTAATACAGTAGACTCTGCTCCTCTGGGTGAGAAAATGTTGACTGGGATGTGTGCATTTCATCTCATTTCAAATAATGCACATGCTTAGCCAATGGGTGGCACTAGAGAGCTCTATCACTTGAAGGTAGGAAGTGTCAGTGAATGAGAATGAGAGAGAGAAGCACACATGGAGAAAGACATAGATCAGCATTTTCTCGGAGTAGACCATTTCCATGTTCACAGAGTGCAATGTTTTAGTACTATAATAACTCTCATCACGGTGTGATGAACCACACTAAGCAATGTTAAAAGGGAGTCTCTAAGGAACCTGAGACTATTGGCGGTTTTTATATTATAAATGGTCATGAGTGGTCCAGGTTTATTAATTTGACCATTGTGTTAAAAAAATATCCAGCTGTCACATTTGTTAGAACAGCTAGCATATAAAAACCCCAGGTTACGTTATGTGTTTGTGTGCTTTGAATTTCTTGTGTGTGTGTGTGTGTGTGTGTGTGCGTGTATACATACTCATTGCAAATGAAAACTCTTCAAACAGAACTGTCTGCTCAACGGTCTTAAATTGTAATATATTGCATTATCTTAAAACACATGTGGGTAAACTTTTACTGTAGTCCAGGTTAATGCATCATAAAAAGAACTGTTTTATTAAAAGCAGTTAAAAGCTTAGCAGAAGTAAAACTGTGCTACTATTTTAGAATGTCACACCAGATTCATGAAATTACATGACCAACCTATAGATTCCCAAAGCAATACAAGATTAGAAGATTTTATTTTGAGCAGCGTTTAGTTCTTTTTTGATGTCATTTACAAGGGACAAACAGCCATATTTAAACGCCTAGTAGCAGTTTCAAACACTACTTGGCAGCGGAATAGAACATATTACTAGAACAATTTCTAGAAACTTTAAATGTCACATTTTCTAACATTTTTCTGATTCCCTCTACCATGTTAAATGTCCTCTTCTGTGTATTCAGCTAGAATGTTGTTTCCAGCATGGCACTTGTACTCCCCATATTCGACGTCAGCGATGAAGCCGGTGTGGAGGGATATCTTGACTGGAACCTTCACATCCACCTCTTTTCTCACAATGTTCACAGTGAGCTTGGTGCGAGGAGAGATGGTGGCTGGTAGGGAGATCTTCACACCATTTCTCTCTGTCTTGGTGTTGCTGCTCCCCTTCTCCACGGTGAAAGTGTTACTCAGAGAAGCAGTGACCTCTGACTTCACCAAACCAATATCGAATCCAAATGACATTCCTACACTGACCTGTGTTGCATTGCTGAAGTTGAAGCTCTCAGTGACAGAGCCTTCATACTCCCGAGTGAACTCTGTGCAGAAGGTCTGCTCATGTTTGCCATGATTCAAGCCACAGATGGAATCTATAACGACCGATTTGTTTTTTTCCTCCTTTTTGTCCCAGAGGATCTCGGCTGTTACTTGGAGGTTGCCAGGCTTGAGAGGAAGTGCGTGAGACACACGGTTGTCAAACCAGCCCAGTTCCTTTCTACTAACGCCACTTCTGACCACCATTGTATCTCCACCTCTGTTTGCATTCTCGTACAGGATCCATGCACCTCTGTTGACTTTGTAAGATGAAGCCAGATCATTGAAACTGCCAGAACATAAGTTGGTCTCACAGTTGAGGGTAATGCTCCTACCCCCAAAGTTTGGGTGCTCATACAGCGTGAGCTGAGGATTTCTGAGATCTTCTCTCACCTGTTCCATGGAAGAAAATGCATCATTCTTCTCCACTACTGCATGTTCACCCTCCTCATAGACGATGTGAGCACCTTGGAATTGGACATGTTCATATAACACCCATGGCTGTCCTATGACCTTCACAGAGGAGATGCAGTCATTAAAATTCGAATCCACAAGGCTTGCACAACTCTCTGTGAACTCCCGGCTCTGACCCTTAAAGTAGCAATGTTCATACACAATGATCTTGTTTACAGCCATTTCTGTGTTCCTCAAGGTTGTGCAAGAGCTGAGAGAGCGTGAATGAGGAGTTTGAATCCATTGTGCTGTATTTGTAATGTTCTTGGAGTGGGCAGAGCTTGACAGCGCCAATCCGGTTTTTCATGATTAAGTGTGTCGTTTTTACTGCGTGGTTAGATAACCATTCCAGGATAAGTGGAATAGTCTTGCACAGCCCTCAGCAATCTCAGTTACGGTGGAATGTGTTACATGATCTGAGACCTGATAATCAGTGGTCCATTGAGCAAGCCATTTTCAACAACTGAAACTTAAGGTTTTTATGTTCTTGTGCAATGCATTCCAACTTTATTTTCTAGCTACTTTTTTGATATGTGCATACATATCTGTTCATGTGACTGCAACTTGCCAGAAACCTCAACACAGCCATTTACTTGGGAAACCTGTTCATCCAGATTAGAGAGCATGTATGTACAGGGCTGGACAACATACTAAACGTTGTGCTGGTTGAAGTTTGAATACATTGGCATATAGAGTTTCTCTACATCTCTGACAAATGAATAATAGTTTTTTTTTCTTTTTGCTGCAGTGTCACTTCACATGCACTGTATATAATTAATAGTAGCAGGGAACAGGATAAATGTTTGCAATGACATACTGAAAAATACAGATCCACAACATTTTGTGCTTTTGTCCCCTGCTTGTTTCTTTGTCGTTACTGTCTAATGTCCCCCCAACAATGATGAGGGATTTTTGCTCCTGGGTAGACGCAAAGAGTGAATTGGAGAAAGACCCTAGTTTTACTGGGTGGTTAAAGCCAATAGCTAGCACTAACAAGTAAAGCTTTCTGTCAAATTATATTCTG
This sequence comes from Denticeps clupeoides, assembly GCF_900700375.1. Classification (NCBI taxonomy): domain Eukaryota; kingdom Metazoa; phylum Chordata; class Actinopteri; order Clupeiformes; family Denticipitidae; genus Denticeps; species Denticeps clupeoides. The sequence goes on along the minus strand of NW_021629749.1, from coordinate 35,224 downwards.
GTCTGTTTAGTGTAGGGACTGCACTCCACACAGGTAGAGGCGTGTTCTGCCCAGAGGTAAAAGTTGCATTATACACTGTTATATGTGGAGTCTATGATAAGTTCTATTGAAGCAGATTTTCTGAGCAATGTCAGAACGGGAATTGGTGTATATGAAAAATTCTCAAAAATCTGATAAATTTAAGATGAAAAATAAACTTTTAGGATCTGGCAACACTGGTCACACGTATAAGCAGTACAACGCAGGCAAGGATGAAGTAGACTGAACATCGGTCTGGTGTCTGTTAATGTCTGTATGTGTTTGGTGTTTTTTGAAATTAGTAATCGTGAGAGTGTGATACACTGTCCTGTGCTTTATTTTATAACGCTTTATTCTTATTTATTGAGTTTTTTTCTATTTAAATTGAAGCATTCAAAGCAAAAATAGCATTAAAGAAAACTATTTTTTCATTTGTATTTGCTGTACTCCAAATTGGTGCATCCCTAAAAGAAATGTTGTTTTGCACTGGGGTCTTCCTCTTCACCTCTGTGGCATCACACACTTAGTCCAGGCACCCACAATCCATTGAAAGATGTCCATTTCATGAGACTCTGATCCAAAGGCATTATAAAGGTCCCATCTTCATTACCTCCTTCGTGCCTGATTGCATCTGATGCCAAATGATGTTGGGGTGTTCTAAGTTTTATGCAAAACCACACAGTCCTGTCTTTTGTATCGTCCACTAGGCTACTGCTAGGTATGTAAAAGGTATGGTGAGCTTGCACAATAAAGATTTTCCCTTCTACATTCAACAGGCTAGAATTTGTTAACCTTTTATTATTTGAATGTAAAAACACCGGTTTCTGGATGCTTGAAAGCTTTCTTTTGTCCGTATTGCCTAACAGCGACACGCACTGCTTTAAATGTCCTAAGGTCCTGGTACGCCAGGTTACAACATGAAGAGCTGTGCATATTTCTGTCAATATTTTTCCACCACTTAATTACAGACCACAGGTGATGAATGGGAAAACTTGCTGTCATCATTTGGGTAGGGCAATGAGTTCAGGTTATATAACCTGTTGATAATGTACAAATATTAACCATATATTATGAATTGTAATATTTTTTGTCAACAGTTAAGATGAATTATGGGTGTCAAAGGAAGCCTGTAAATGGAGCTATGTCCAAGTCCTTATCTGTGAGCTTCCTCAACAGTGTAGTCAGATAGGAAGGCCTGTGATCAAACAGACAGGTCCATAAGGTTGTGCCTTAGAAAACTAAATTGTCACGTACAGACAGAAGGCCAGGAGAGAACTCTGAGGTCTCTGACTTGAGGCTTTTCCCCCATATTTTAGAAAGTGCATAACTTCATTGTGGTGAAGATACAATTTTCCATTTAAATTCTTCATTACATTACATCCTTAAAAATGACGAAAGGTCATACTGCTTTCCCACTCTAACAAAAAAGCACACAAACCCTTTGCAGTACATAATATTGTTACACAGATCTGTTTTCCCCACTCCCACAGAATTACAGAATATTTACTAGTATACAATGTCTTGTAGCATATACCATGTGATGATGCCATGTTAAGTGTCATTGCCAAAGTATTCAGTTGAGGCTCTATGAACATGATTGCTGTGCATCACAATGACCAAAACGTAGCTCAAGTGCACGGAGCACACAACAAAATTTATCCTCTGTAATTTACCCATCACCCTTTTGTGAGCAGTGACCAGCAATAAAAACCTCCCATGGTGAAGTGTGCGGGGCAGTACCTGGTACCTCAGTGGCACCTTGACAGTTCGGGAACCCACGACCTTTCGGTTTCGAGTCAGCTTCCTTAGAGACTAAGCTACCATTGTTCCAGTAATTCCAGTGAAGAAATCTTGTTAATGCAGTCGATTTTGTGCATGGGTACCTCCTAAGATTAATTTTGTGTCTCACAGGTGCACAATCACTAATCCAAATTTTTAAGTCCAAGGTCACCAGAGACCTCTTAACTCAAGCCTGAGACCCACTTCAGTGCAGTACACACGCAGTAGTCAAATATTTGTATACTGGGACCTTTATGCAGAGTTTGATTAGGTCCAGCACTGCCTTTTACTGCCAACCTCTGGTTCCTGTTTGACGTTTTTAACATGGCGTTACGTCCCTGGACGTATGCTCCCACGTGTTCTGTGTGTCTGGCTGTGTTTTTGCGTCCTGTCCCTTTTAGGTTGACTTCGTGGGAGGAGTTGAGGCCTACCAGCTCCATCTGCCATTGGTCACCTCCACCTATTTAAAGAGACTTCAGATGGTGTTCGGGAGGTCCCCAGGGTCTGCTAGGCCCTTATGCTTTCGGGAGGTCCCCAGAGTCCACGGAGATCTGCAAGGAGCTCCGTTGGGGATCTCATTTGTGTTTCTTGTTGCTTTGTGTGATAGACCCTTTGTTGTTAGCCTGTTAGCCTATTATGTGCCGTTTTTGGTAACTTGTACGTGTTTTGAGATATCCCTGCTGTTATCCCATCCCTTCCTTTAGGCTGTTTTGATGTTAGTTAGCTGTCCTGAGTCCTCTGTCTTATTGAACCTGTTAGCACACTGTAAATAAAAGCACTGTTTGTATTGTTTGTTTGGTTGCATGTGTAACAGTGGACCTCCTCCTCTCCACACCCTTGTTGCGTTTCTTAGACCCCTAGACCTAGGAACGTGACACATGGAATAATCAGGATGTACTTGCTGAATAAAACAGATTTTTGTGCGATTTCTAAATCATTGCAAAATCACTGTTGATGTGAACTAGGCCTTCTAGTACTGGCAATCGCAGTTTACCTGAAGAATTTACCAGGATGTGAGCCCCAGCAAGTTCTTAATAGGCTGTGTGGAGGTGCAGGGCACTGCAGAGACTGATTTGAAGTGAAAGTGAAGTGATTGTCATTGTGATACATAGCACACAGTGTACACAAGATATTGCAGCAAAATATGCCAGAAACCTTTGCCCGAGAAGGACTGAGAGATAATGGTAACCATTTGGCTAATATAAAATGCAAAAATGTTAAATGTAAGCATACATTCAATGTTTTATTTTTAAAATAAATTCTGACAGGTTGTGATTTCAGTTGTTAGCAGCTGTAAATGTCAATTCCACAATTAACACAGAAAATGTGTAATTGCTCTCACTTTTTCAAAAACCTTTATGATGTGAAACATTTCAAAAATTGACACAGGACAAGCAGTTTGCTGTAATTTGCTGTATTGTGTCTGCTGAATTCAATTAAATGCAAGCAGGTGAAGCAGGTCGATCAGGACACAGAAGAAACAGGTGGGGAAGTTAATCACAAAAATGAGACTGTGATGCCACCTTGTGGGCCAGAAGTTGTCTTTATGCCTATTCCCACAACTTGAAGCAATGGCTCATAATATAGACAGTATACCTCATTTTCACTTGGTGCAAAGATAGGAAAGATATGTGTGCCATCAATGCATCCAACCACATTGGGAAATCCTGAAGGTCATTTTGAATATTAGGTTACTTTCATAGGGCACAGCAAAATGTCATTAACTGAACATATATATTTTTTCATATTAAATACATTTGAACACTACAGACCAGCAATTCTGTAAAATTCCTCTTTGATGACTCCCAGGGGTTTGTGGCCAGGAAACACTACACAAATGTGAAGCATTTCAGAGCGAAGCACACGTTCTGTACAGCTTTGCATACAGTGGCCTTACTAATATGCTCCGCATCCCCGATATTCTACAGTAAGCTTCCATTAGCAAAGAAACGTAAAGCTGCACATAGTATCTGCCTGGATGTAAGAGCATGGCCACGATGGGTGATGTTAGTAATGTAAGGACGGATTAGATTATGGATTTATGTAATTGATTGCAATGAAAAACAGTAACAATCAAACACAAATGTGTGGGGAAAAGGCAAGAAATCTACTCTGGGTCTCAAAATCTTTGCCTGTCGTAAATGTAATTCTCTTCGAATTAATACAGTCTTCTCATCCAAAAAAGGACATTCATTTCTCTTAACATTGTTTTTTGTGTGACTGAAATGTAGACAACGAATGATTAAGGGTAAGGCGAGAATTACCACTTCGTCTTTAAAAAGGGGAGGAGACCAACAGAAACTCATAGTTTAGAGAATTAAACAGGTTCCTGACCAGGTTAGGTTCACTGAGTAAGTTACCACGGTAAATGACTCTAAGTAAAAGTTACCTCTCTTTTCATTTACCCTGCTTTCTCGAGTTTGACAAACTGCCACTTTGAAACGGAAAACCCAGAGTTTCTCTCATTTCAGGCTTAACATTTTTCACTTGTAACCTCCTTTCTGAAACAGGCCTCTGGTGTCTTAAACCACTGGTGACTCATTTTGAACGTAAATGAGGATTTTCTTTCTTTTATTTGCTTTTAGTCACTGAGTTCTGAGAAAAGCCTGAACTGTTCTGAAATTTGTAAAGACAATAATGCTTCTGATGTCTAAAAAGACAATGCAGTTATGACGTTTCCACACATTCCAAAAATTAGATGTTTGTTTTCATTTCTTTAATCTGTATATACATATGTGTTATTTTATTCCATAATATATCAGTGATCTCATGATCCTCATAGGCATTGCAAATCTGCTTATCCAGAATATACATAATTATTGTGTATTGTCGGTTCATAGTCACCCTTTGATATCTCCTGTTAGGGGAGATCACTGCTGATCAACTTGTGTGGTTGTCTGCATGAGTTTTTTTATGCTGGACGCCCCTCCTGATGCAGCCCTCCCTGTTTACCGTGGCCTTGGACCAGCATGAACAAATGCACAGTAACATTCATCTCCAGTGGCATGGGATTGCATGTGGATAAAATAATTGTTCAGCTTGACCTTAGTTAATGCATAACTACAAGAAATTAACATTTTATGCATCAAACACAAAAAAGCTTAGTTTAATAATGCTAATCATTTAATAATAATAATCACTTCACTTGTACTTTACGCAAATCACATGAGGTACACCAATATATAAAGACTGACAGACTTACATTTTAAGCATTTTAAAATCAAGAAATGCTCAATAGGTTATGGTGTATAAGATTACAAAGTAAAAATTAAGTATATTATTAATAAGTAGTATTTAGTTTGCTGTCTATATGATATGGTTATAATTTTTTTTTTTTTTTACTTTTACTGCAGCCTTAAATGTCCTCTTCTTGGTATTCAGCCAAGATCGAGTTACCAGCCTGGCACCTGTATTCCCCGTATTCAGTCGAAGAGCTGTACCCTGACTGGATCGTTATCTTGACTGGAACCTTCACATCCACCTCTTTTCTCACAACATTCACAGTGAGCTTGGTGTGTGGATGAATGGTGGCTGGTAGGGAGATCTTCACACCTTTCTTTTCCGTTTTGGTGTTGCTGCTCCCCTTCTCCACAGTGAAAGTGTTACTCAGAGACACATTGACCTCTGATTTCACTATACCAATATCAAACCCAAATGACATCCCCACACTTATCTGTGTAGCATTGCTGAAGTTGAAGCTCTCGGTGACAGAACCTTCATACTCCCGACTGAGCTCAGAGGAGAAGGTCTGCTCATGTTTTCCACGATTCACACCACATATGGAGTCAATGACGACTGATTTGGTGTTTTCTTCTTTCTTGTCCCAGAGGAGCTCAGCTGTTATCTTGGGTCTCCCAGGTTTAAGAGGACGAGCCCAAGACACTTGGTTGTCAATCCAGCCTATGCTTGGAAATTCTCTTCCAGCTCTGACCAGAATTGAACGACCACCTCTGTTTGGATGCTCATAGAGGACCCATGCTCCTCTGTCCACTCGGCAGGAAGAAATCATATCATTGAAACTGCCAAAACATAAGTTGGTCTCACAGTTGAGGGTAATGCTCCTACCCCCATAGTTTTGATTCTCATACAGTGTGATCTGAGGATTTGTCAGATCTTCTTTCACCTGTTCCAGTGAAGAAATTGCATCATGCCACTCCACTGATCGACATTCACCCTCCTCAAAGTAGAACTGGGCACCCTGACAGTGGGGGTGTTCGTATAACACCCATGGCTGCCCTATGACCTTCACAGAGGAGATACAGTCATTAAAACTAACATCCCGAAGGTCTGGACAATACTCAGTGAACTCCCGGCTCACTCCTTGAAAGTCAGGATGCTCGTACACAAAAATCTTGTTTACAGGATTTGAAGCCATTCCCGTACTCCTGAAGGTTGTGCAAGAGGTGAGAGCAAAAGTGTGTGTGTGAGGAATTCCTGCTGTATTTGTAGTGTTCTTAGAGTGGGCTGAACTGCACAGAGCCAATCATCTTGTTTAGGAGGGTCTACCAGGTGTGCATTTTTTTCTGCACGTTTCCTCATAAAATTAGAAAGATATTTGTTTATTACTATTATTATCTTTTTATTTCATATCTCAAGTTTGGCTACAGGTGGGTCCACCTGAGGTGGGCTATTTAACATCAGGTCTTTTCTGTTTTAATAGCTTTAATTTTCTGTTATTTATACAAGTGATCTTATTTCATGGTGTTCATGTCATCTCATGGCCCACAGGGGGCACTGCATATACATTTACATTTACATTTACATTTACATTTACTGCAGTGCTCAAGAGACCAACAACCCAGAACTGGAAGAAAACAGTTTATCATCCAATATTAAGTCCTGTCAGCCATGTTGGACGCTGCTTCCTCATTTTTGATTATTTCATTTTGCAGCTAAGTCTTACACAAAAAACCCAAATTGCCCCAAAATTCTGTGTTTTATAAAAAAAAATACATTTGAATGCGAAAACAGTTGTTCTTTAACATTGAATTATTTATTGGGGTTGTCAGTCTAAATATTTAAAATAATTACTGACAGGATTAATAACACAATGATTTTAGTTTGAAATTGTTTTATATCGTTTTTATAGTGTGTTCAGTTGGGAGGAATATATGATTCTGATGACACACCCCAAAATGCAGAAAAACTAGTGTGACAATGTACCGTGTGTATTTAGACTGTCATGACTCCATGTGCGTAAGGGAAGGAGGTGCAGAATTTTGACAGAGCTTTTTTTTTATATCTGGTCACACCTGGCATCATGTATATATTATGGCAAGGATGAATTTGGCCTAAGTGTCATAGGTCAAACCCAAAGATATACAATAAAGAAAACACAGTCATGTTAAAGTTATTTTGTTATAACACTTTAAATTTATATCTATACATGAGGCTTTTGTTCAGCACCTAACAATCTACTTGAAATGTGTGCTCATTGAGACAGGAGACTTCTATAAAATCACCCTTAATGTACACTTCTACACCTCCACCCACAAATTGTTGAAGATGAACTTTATTGTCATTTCAGCTATATACGTGTTAGATGGTACATAGTGAAACAAGTGATCATTTCTCTGGAACCTGGTGCTACATGTAACATTTGAACAATGAAAAAGTTACATAGTGACAAAGTGCACATGTGCGACAAACTGTGCTACAGTGCAAACAGGGGACACAGGCAGTGCAAGAGTAGCTTTAAACTAAAACATGTAGACAACAATGAGACACACAGCGCTAAACTATAGAAATGAGTAATAAATGCACAAAGTAAAATAGTGCAAACATTGCATTTTGATAATATTACAGATGGATAATATCACTCAATATAACAGAGGTAGTGTGTGTGTCAGAGTCAAAAGTTCCTGTGTGTTCAGGTGTCTGATGGCCTGTGGGATGAAGCTGTTGCACAGACTGGCAGTGACTTCCCAAATGCTTCAGTTCCTTTTCCCAGATGGTTGGAGGGTGAAGAGTGCATGTGAGGGGTGTGTAGAATCGTTCACAATGCTGGTGGCATTCCTGATGCAGCGTGTGTAGTAAATATCCATTATGGAGGGAAGAGAGACTCTGATGATCTTCTCAGCTGTTCTCACTATGCACTGTAGGGCCTTGTATTACAATTCCCAAGTTCCCAAACCAGACAGGGATGGAGCTGGTTAGAATGCTCTGAAGAGTCCCTCTGTAGAAGGTGGTGTGGATGGGTGGTGGGAGATGGGTTTTCCTCAGCCTCCGCAGCAAGTAAAGATGCTGCAGAGCTTTCTTGGCTGTTGAGCTGGTGTTGAGAGTCCAGTTCTCCTCTTGATGAACACAGAGGAACTTTGTGTTCTTGACTATCTCCACACAAGGTCCGTCGATGTTCAGTGGTGAGTGGTCCCTCTATTGTCTTCTGATGTCAACAATCATCTCCTTTGTTTTGTCCACGTTTTGTCGTTGTCCTCTCTTTATGCTGACTCATTGTTCTTGCTGATGTGACCCACCACGGTTGTCATCGGCAAGCTTGATGTGGTTGGAGCTGTGCATCACTGCACAGTTGTGGGTGAACAGGGTGAACAGCATTGGACTGAGCACACAGCCCTGAGGAGCTTCAGTGCTCAGTGTGGTGGTGCTGGAGATGCTGTTCTTGATCCGAACAGACTGAGGACTCTCAACAAGTCCAAGATCCAGGGGTCACTGTCACAGTTTTTAGTCCTGTTTCAGTCCAGTTCACATACCTGTGGATGACTTCTTGTTTGATCATGTGGTGATGGACTTGAAGACTGTAATGTCATCAGTGCATTTGCTGATGTAGCTGTTTACTGATGTCGTGTACGCCTCCAATTTGATGATGTTGTCACCGTTGGTTGCAGCGTCTCTAAACATTGGCAGGGTTTGCGGTACGAGAGGAAGCAGAGAGAGCTGGCATTACCATGGCATAGCTGTACTGGAACTTGGTGGGTAGTAGAGGCAGCATGAGTCAGTGGAGCACCAAACAGGTCCATCCAAGGACGAGGCAGGGACAGGGACAGAGTGAAAGGTCAGCAACATCAGATGTGAAAAAAAGGGCATACAAGGTCAACTCGAAAAAAGGAGTCAGGAGCAGGTGGATGGCATGGAGCATTATCATTCTTGAGCACCGCCTTCGCATTAGCGCTGGGTGGAATGTACACTTTGATAATGAAAAGTGAGGTGAATTCCCTTGGTAGATAAAAAGGTCTGCATATCAGTCACAAAGTCCACCAGCGATGCACAGAGTTCTGGCACCATTCTGGCACCGCCGCCGCGGGCCGCACAACGCCGCATTCCTGTCGGCACAAAACGCTGTAAGCTGAGCTGAGCCACATCTCAGTAAAATCAACGACGCAGCACTCTCTATATTCCGCTGTAGTTTGATGTAGTCCAGTTTATTGTTCAGGGAAGAGACATTGGATAATAGGACGGACTGGAGAGCCGGTTAACTGGGATCAGCTCTTAGACTAGCATGCAGTTGTCCTTGAAAGTCCGGAAAGTCAATCTGTAGGTCAGAATGATGAAGATGGAAGAATTGTTTCTGATAGACATGGTCCTTGTTTTCCCTGATGTCCATGTGTCTTTTTCTAGTGTACAAAAAAGCACCATTGCGAGCTGTTGCGCCATCGTCTTACCGGAAACAGGCCAACAGGCTAAAAATCACCCCCCCATAGAGGTAAAAAGAAATTAATTCACAGCTACACTGTTTAAGGTCCGTTACAGATCTGATTTTTGTCTTAATGGACCATGCTGCTGTCTTCTTATGCCTGTTTAAAAACGGAGGCCAAAACAAGGTTGCACAGTGGACTGAAGACTGGGACAAAGGAAGTGTAATGTCACGGGGAGAGCAGCAAATGCACAGGACCCAGATGCAGTTTTGTCAAAGACTAAAATTTAGTCACAAAACAAATATAACTTTCAACAGAACCACTCAGCCACATTACCAGTTGAAATTCAGACAGTCATTAACGGGTGTACCAGAGTTTTAAAGGTGTGTGAGCAGACTGTGCACAGGTGTGGTGCATGGAGTAGGATTAGATGCATGTGGTCCTCAGATTAGATGCTCAACCCAATAGTGCAAGTGATCTGGTGCAAGGATGTATGGCAAGTGTGAGTGGTGCAGTAGCATGAAGCTGCAGGGAATCTCAATAACACTGTATTAGCCCCCTCCAGATTACCCAGGGAGCTGTTTCTCGCCTTCTTGTCCTGTGTTGGCGCAGAAAAATTTAATATGGAGAAGAGGTCAAAAGCACACCGCACATATGGGTGTGGGTCCTCCTCGGACGTCCCAGAGACAGAAAACACGAGCAGCACCTCCCATGGAATTGGTGGCAAAAGTTTGTTTTATTTAGGTTGATATTATTTAAAATATTTAACGTTTTTTTTTCGTTTTTTTTTTTATTGAAGTGATTAAATGAAATACATGGTGCACACAATGAATTGTGTCCTCTGAAAATTCACGATTTTGATAGAGCATACCCTTGTTGGTTTTATCTTTGTTAGCTTTTTTTACTTTGTAGCACTTAGCAGATTTGGTTGAATGGAAAGTAGAACCACTGGGGGCTTAACAGAGGTCCTGGAGGTGTACATGACAGTTGACTGGAGGTGCACATGACAGGCCCCTTCTGTTCATCTACTGTCTCTGCCCTTCATGCAGAATCCTCTGTTGACCAGACAAGAAGCCTGCCATTACCTTGCTGTGTTGTAATCTGTCCCAGTGGCTCTTGTCCATGTGGTTCCTGTGCTGGTGGTGGCCACTTGAAATGATTCTCTCAGCGACAAAGAATGAATGACCCCAGATGTTATTGACAATTTAACTTATCTACTGCTGGGCTAATTTTTGATGCTTTATCTCTGTATCTCACAATGAAAAGAGTAAACCAGCCTAAACAGGATAAAAATGGAAGTAATCTGTCACACCTAATATTTTAGCATATTGTAAAGGTATATTTATAACTTAAAACTATTTTTTTTTTCGATAAGAAATGATCTTATCTCCTTGTTCCCACAAGGTGTGTAACTGATAACAGCAATACACACTGCTTTGATTGTCCTAAGGTGGAATAGTAGGAATTGTAAATCTTGCTGTCATGATTAGGGTTGGGCTATGAACTCTGTTCAGAGTTCAGGTTATACAGCCTGTTAATACTGAAGAAGAGATATTAACCATAAGAAGGGTTGGGAAGGTTACTTTTGAAATGTATTCCATTACAGATTACAGAATACATGCCCCAAAATGTATTTTGTAACGTATTCCGTTAAGTTACTCAATGTGAGTAATGTATTCTGAATACTTTGGATTACTTAATATATTGTCATGCTTTTTACAACTACATGAATGTTGCAATCACAGATAATAAAAATCCCTGTTTTTCACCAACCATTTCTTTATTTATAAAGCTGAAAAGTGGAAGAGAAACATAAAATATGCCATTGAAAAGTATTTACTGTTATGGTCACCAACATATTACATCACTTAGTTAAAATAAAAAGTAGCCTTGCACAAGAAAAATTACCCTCTTTTTGATTAGGACCGACCTTCCTCATGGCAGAAAGCGGCCAATTACAGCCGTCTCCGTTCCACCCTCCGAGCGGCGAGGTTAAACTGGGTGAAGGCGTGTCACCTTACACACACTCAGTCCATGTGCACTGTAACAGTATAAAGAGCATGGTGTAATAGTGAATCAAATCATATTTATTTACAATTTCAGGGGTAGCATGGATTTATGGGCACTTAAACAGAGCACAAACATGACGAACTGCGCATGCGCAGATCTGCTAGGAAGCACAACTTGATAGGCAGCATGTTTCGACAGAACACAGAACACGCTGCGTGGTCCACTCATTTAAACTGTAACGAAATACAGTTACTCATATTTTGTATTCTAAATACGTAACGCCGGTACATGTATTCCATTACTCCCCAACACTGACCATGAGCTGTTCTGTGACTTGTACATTTTTATCAACAGCTATGGGTTGTTTGTGTTTGTGGGCTGTTCAAGAGTGCTCTGGAGCAAGTTTTCATCCAGGATGTCTCTGTACATTGCTGCCATCATCTTTCCCTCTATCCTGACTAGTCTCCCAGTTCCTACTGCTGAAAATCATCCCACAGCATGATTCTGCCACCATCATGCTTTCCTGGAGGGATGGTATTGGTCTGGTGATCAGCAGTGCCTGGTTTCCTCCATTCACGGATGATGGAGGCCACTGATCTTAAAAGCAGCAAAAGATTTTCTGTAACCTTCCCCAGATTTGTGCCTTGAGACAATCTTGTCTCAGAGGTCAGCAGACAATTCCATTGACTTCATGCTTGGTTTGTATTTAAAAATATTTTTAGTCACATGTAAAGGTTGGTGTACTTGTACCATCTATCCTACTTTGATTCTTTCAGCTTTTGCACCTGCCAGAATTTTTTTTTGTCATCCTGACAATGGACTCTTTCTCTTTTGAGGTTAGGAAAGCACTTCTGCTCCCTTAAAGCCAAAACAGAAAGAACGAGGAAGAGCTTCTTCCCTCAGTCCATTCTGGCCCTGCATCAGGTGCAGATCTGGTCTCTGTAATTCCACCCTTAATAAATATATAACCTTTTAGAGGTTGCATTGTATATAACTTTGATATTTTGTTATTTTAGTATAAAATAACAGGTTTCTGCATGCTTGAAAGCTGCCTGGTTTGGAAGAATGTGAAAGTGATCTTATCTCTTCATTCATCTTTCTTTTGAAATCTTTCTTTGAAAGTGAAGTGATTGTCACATGTGATACGCAGCAGCACAGTGAAATTTGTCCTCTGCATTTAACCCATCACCCTTGGTGAGCAGTGGGTAGCCATGACAGGCGCACGGGGAGCAGTGTGTGGGGACGGTGCTTTGCTCAGTGGCACCTCAGTGGCACCTTGGCAGATCGGGATTCGAACCGGCAACCTTCTGATTACAGGGCCGCTTCCTTAACCGCTAGGCCACCACTGCCCCATTCACACAACATGTATAAAATATAACAGTCATACACACTGCTTTGAATGTCCTAAGGTCCTGGTAAGTCATGTTACAACATGTAGAGTTGTGCATATTTCTCTCATCAGTATTCTCTTCATTCTCTTCAGTCCACAGGTGATGAATGAGAAAACTTTCTGTCAGTAGGGTTGGGCTATGAACTCTGTTCAGAGTTCAGGTTATACAGCCTGTTAAGAATGACAAAGAGATTTTAACCACAAACTGTCCTGTGAATCGTACGTTTTTATCAAAGGCTATGGGTTGTCTGTGTAAAATGAAGTTTATATCTATTGAGCTATATCTTAACTTCCTCAACCTTGGGGTGTGATAGGAAGGCCTGTGATATAAAGTACAGGCTGACATGCAGCAAGGTCTGTAGGAAACTCTCCCTTTTCTGGAGAAACTGAAAGTCAGTCAGAATTCCAACGTTTCCCATCAATTAACACAAAAGAACAAAAACCAATTTGTCACAACTATGCGGGCATGATGAGGCGGGTGTACAGAGAGGAGGACGAAGAGTGACGAGAAGACGAGGAATGAAGGACGCAATCACCTGACATCACGAAACCGGGGTTTAATGGTGAAGTACAAGCCAGGGGAGACATCCGAGACGTTGACACTGGTGAACATGGAACATAACTTTAAAGACCTGACAGCGAACAGAAACGAACAGGGCAGCTTTATACATTTTACACAGGTGAAAACGATTAGGGAACATTACACATGACAACAGTGAACCCCTTTTCGGACCGGATCGTGACAGGCTATTACAGTGCATCCGGAAAATATTCACAGTGCATCACTTTTCTCACAGTGAAAACAGTAAACACCTAATATTTTAAGCATATTGTAATCATATATTTAAATCTTAAAACTATATTTTAAGTTTAGCCTGCCTTTAATTTTTTTCAGTGTACTTCCAGCAGCTCAGTCCTGCCTCTGTGGCTCTCTGTCCAAAGTACACTGAACAAACCGATAAATGCAACACTTTTTGCTCCCGTTTTCCATGAGCTGAACTCAAAGGTCTGAAACATTTTCTTCATACACAAAAGATCCATAAATCTCAAATATTGTTCTCAAATCTGCCGAAATCTGTGTTGGTGATCACTTCTCCTTGGCCAAGATCATCCATTCCATATTGAAAAAAGTGAACACTGGCCAGACTTAAAAAAAAGTAAAAAATTATCTCCATGTTCCCACAAGGTGTGTAACTGATAAGAGCAATACACACTGCTTTGATTGGTGGAAGGTGGAATGTTCACAGGTGATGACTTGGAAGTCTTGCTGTCATGATTAGGGTTGGGCTATGAAGTCTGTTCAGACAGAGTTTGAATCAGAGAGGAGCAGAGAGAGCTCTCTGTTCAGAGAGGAAGCAGTGCAGATCGTATGTTTCATTAATCAGCTGTCACAGCATAAGGAAAGACAGGACTGCCACCAAGAGCAGCTTGAACATATCTCTTCTTTTCTGAATGAAGAAAAAGAGTTGTTTAATGACCAGAAGGTCCCTGATATTGTACCTCTACCAAATGCCACAGACATTTGGCACTCCACCAAGACACTTGGAACATCAGATCAGAGCCCCTACTGCAGTGGACAATAACATGCGACAAGGGAGTGAATATGAAAATGGAAAACATCTGCCAACAGCAGGGACAATGCAGTCTGGACATATACATACCCCCTCAACCACAGCCCCAATACAAGATGCCCAAGCTCATCCTGTTCAGTTATTTCCTCTGAATCTATTATATTCATCAATATTCCCAGGTTAAGAATACCACTACAGACTCCAGCACCATCCTGCATGTCTGAAACACAACAGTACTTAGCTGCTCCTGCTTCACATCCCACTGTGCTTGTCTCAGAGGTCAGCAGACAATTCCATTTACATCACATGAAAAGGTTAACTTTCAAAGGTTTACTTTACTCAGGTGCAGGTGCAGATCCGGTCTCTGTCTCTGTATTTCCACCCTTTATAACTATGCGCTGTGCTTTAAAATCTGCACTATCCATATTACATTATTTTTTTTTGCAAAAAGCATTTAACTGCATGACATACAACATATTATGGCGTAGGTGACATAAACTCTGAATCTAATTTAGAGTTTGCATTGTATATAACTTTGCAACTGTGTATGTTATTTTAGTATAAAAAACAGGTTTCTGCATGCTTGAAGAATGTGAAAGTGATCTTATCTCCTCATTCACACACTTTTTCATCAGTGCATCAACTGTGACACTATCCATATCACTGTCATGATCCGGACCGGCAGGGGTTACTCCGGATCCGGAGTCCGGACCGGAGTTTCATGTTCGTCTCGTGTAATGTTCCCTGATCGTGTTCACCTGGTGTATATTTGTATAATTGTATAAAACTATCCTGTTCGTGTCTGTTCATCGTCGGGTCATTGTGCGTGTTGATGTTCCCTTGTCTCGCTTGTAGTTTGTATTAAACCCCCTGTCGCGTGAAATCGTGCGAATGCGTCCTCCTTCATCGCCATGTCCAGCCCACCCATGACAATCACATTTATTTTCGCATTAATACTGCACTCCATATCATGCTTAAATGTATGTCTTGTTGGCTTTTGTCATTCCATCATGTGACTTGGAGCAACACGGAAACGAGGTAACGTGACTCCTATAAATTGGCTAGAGAGCAGCTGCCAGCTGCATGACACACGTCATTAGACTCGGCTCCGAAACCCTCAACCAAAGTACGACCGTACCTGTCCAACATCAGTGTGGTGTTGTGGCTCACGCCGTCCGCGTTCGCAGATTAACGCGGAGGAACTTCCCGCCGCACCGAGGTCTCTTGTCTGATCCCGGTTTGTGTGACAGAATGACCGAGCCCGTACGCGCTTCAGATTTCGCTGCTTTATGTGATCGAGTAGTGCGGCAAGAGAATCTCATTGAATGTCTGTCACAGGAGGTTCGCTTCCTGCGGCAGCCCACCGAGTGCATGAAGCGACGAACGCTGCGCAGAGCCCTCGTCCCCCCGCGGTTCCCGAACCCAGTTTGGCGCTCGCGGAGCGCTGGAACGGGACCGAGGGTAGCGGCGAGGCGCTCCTCACCACTCTCTCGTTGGTTTTTGAGCTGCAACCTCGCCGCTACCCCAGATCCCGGTCCCGAATCGCCCTCCTACTCACCCTGCTCGTTGGTCCCGCGGCGGAGTGGGCGGCCACGCTAATCAGCTCCCCCAACTCAGCATCCATGTCATATTCCGAATTCGTGGAGGAATTAAAAAACACCTTTTGCCGTCCGGACGGTGTGGAAGACGTCGCGTCACAGCTTTACCATCTACGCCAGGGTTCTTCATCTGTCAGCCAGTTCACCGCACGATTTCAGACCCTGGCTGCAAAAGCTCTGCTGGACGCCCACGCCCTCCGGATGATTTATATTGAAGGACTGGCCTGCGCGAATTCGTGGGGAGATGGTAAGCCGGGAAATGGCAGCAACGTATGAGGCCCTCATACAACTCGCGCTGAGGATTGATCGCTGGCACTCCCGAAAACTGCGGCCTCCACTCCAACCCGGCACCGGACTCCCCGACCGCCTTTCTCACCACCTCAGCCCACCGTCACTCCTCCGGAACCATAGGGGGGAACCCATGCACCTGGGACGGACAACCCTGCCTCAGGAAGAAAAGCAGCAGCGGCGTGGCGTGGTGTTGGAGTGGGGAGCGCACTGCCATCGCCATTGCCTTCTGCCACAGCTCTCCCCGTCTGCCACCTCAAACCCAGAGCCGACCCGTCCAGTGTTGGACAACATCCCCTCCTGTTATCATGACCTAGTCACCGTCTTCAGCCCAGCCAAAGCTGCCCAGCTGCCTCCCCATCGACCAGGCGACATGACCTGCTACCGGGAACCACTCCCCCGAAAGGACATCTCTACTCCCTCTCGAAAGCAGAGCAATTGGCCATGGAGCGGTTTGTGGCGGAGGTGCTTCAGAACGGCACCATCCGCCCATCGACCTCCCCGGCCGCGGCAGGGTTCTTCTTTGTTACCAAGAAGGATGGTGGTCTGTGACCGTGCGTGGATTATCGTGGACTCAACATAATCACTATAAAAAAAAAAACGCCATTTCCCCTAACCAACACCGCCCTCGACGCCGTCTCGGGAGCGAAGTACTTTACAAAGCTGGATCTCCGTTCGGCCTATAACCTGATTCGCATCCGAGAGGGCGACGAGTGGAAGACAGCCTTCATCACCCCCACTGGTCCTGTCTTGTGCCTTAAAACGCGAACGACAACATCAGTGTGGTGTTGGTGGCTCACACCGTACGCGTTCGCAGATTAACGTGGAGGAACTTACCTGCCTCCTTGCGTCCCGCCGCACCGCGGTGTCTCGTCTCCTCTTACACGTCTCTCTTGTTCTGATCCCGGTTCGTGTGACAAGTTTATCCTTACTGTTTTTTTGTTGTACTGTTTTTGCAATGTCCTACTTTAAAAAACATTTCACTGCATGGTGTACTATGATTGATTGTGTATAAGACATAAAATCTGAATCAAATTTAAAGGTTGCATTGTGTTTAACTTTGCAACTGTGTATGTTTTTTAATGTGTTTATTAAGAATGTAAAAGTGATCTTATCTCCTCATTTTGATGGACAATCATATCTGTGCTTGCAGTGTCTCACAATGACAATCACTTCAATTTCATATCAGGCAAGCAATATCAATCTTAACAGACATCTTCACAGATATCTTCAACACATCGCTGAGTTCAGCCGTCGTGCCTACCTGCCTCAAAACTGCCATCATCCCAGTGCCAAAGACATCAACTGTGTCCTGCCTCAATGATTAGCAGCCCATAGCACTCACACCCATCATGATGAAATGCTTTGAGAGGCACATGAAGACACAGAATCTGGACCGTTTCAGTTCGCTTACCAGCCAAACTGCTTTCACACAACCCTCTCCCACCCCGACAAAAAAGACACTTACGGCAGAATGCTGTTTATTGACTTCAGCTCAGCATTCAATATGGCATATTTTGAATCCCATTGTATGTTTGTGGGCCTGTGCAGCAAGCACAGAGCATGACTTTCCATGCGAGTTCAGTTTAAAACTTTATATGCCCTTTCGATGAGCTCCTATCCTCACATGCACACAACGCTGCGAATATTTTCCGGATGCACTGCCATCGCAGAGATAAATTGGCTTTTGTTCTTTTGTGTTAATTGATGGGAAACGTTGGAATGCTGACTGACTTTCAGTTTTTCCTACAGACCTTACTGCATGTCAGCCTGTACTTTATTTCAAAAGCCTTCCTATCACACCCCAAGGTTGAGGAAGTTAGGATGTAGCTCAATAAATATAAGCTTCCTTTTACACAGACAACCCATAGCTTACAATTCTTACAAAACTTACAATTCACAGAACAGCTTATGGTTAAAATCTCTTCATCATTATTAACAGGCTGTATAACCTGAACTCTGAACAGAGTTCATAGCCCAAACCTACTGACAGAAGGTTTTCTCATTCATCACCTGTGGACTGCAATGAAAAGAATACTGATGAGATAAATATCCACAACTCATTATGCATTTATATTTTAAGCTCTTAATTGTAAACTAAAATCATAGAAATGTAATATGAATTGATATGCCTAAGCACACACACAAGCACACAGAGAAGAGCTGGAATTTTGGGAGTGAGTGTGAATCATTTAAACCAGCCTTTGATATAAAATACCCGAGTTTTAAATATTCACACAGTCTAGGTACCTTTTATTATCGTTGGCACGCTTGGTGGAGCTCAAACTGGTGGAGAATATGTGTGTTGAGTCTACTCACAACTTCCTCCAGTACTGTACCCACGATCGATGGCCCTTCCGCCGTCTGCAAAATAATCCTGTAGTCGGTGCAGTTCTTCATGTACCTTTATGCATCAGAAGTCCTCGCTCCTCGCGTGGTCCAAGGCCTCAGCAGCACCGTGCCGTCTGCTGCCGTGCGGGTTTTCCCGGCCTCCGCCACGTGCACAGAAATACGTGCACTTCTGTCCTGTGTAGTAATTGCTACTTTTCCAGAAAGTCGCCGAACCTCCGCCTTTCGCTATGCACCTTTATGCATGAAAAGATTTTCATCTCCGGAATCAGTAAAACTAAAATACGTGTGCAACCACTTGTTCTTTTAACTCAGCAGGCTTAAGCGAACTCCAGCTTCGCTAATTAAATTGCGGGTAAACTGTAAAACACGGCACCACTACATTGTCTCCTGTCTAGATAGATAGATAGATAGATAGATAGATAGATAGATAGATAGATAGATTGGGTGCGGTGCTATTATTTTTAGGCCCATATTATTATTATTATTATTTTATTATTATTATCATCAGTTGCGGTAGGTAGTCCTATCATCAATACTAGGCTATTGCTATATAATTATATGAGGTTACATGCTTTATTGTTGTTATGATTATTATTTTTACCACCATCAGTATAGGTCTATTATCTTCACTAGGCTATTGCTATAATTGGGAATTATATCTGATATTAATTTATGCTTTATTATTGTTGTTATTACTAGGCCTAATAGTAGGCATCATCTGCATTTTTTACAGAAGCTTGCAGGTAGGTGTTGTTAATGAGAGACCTGAGCCTGCTTTGCCTTGCAAAGATCCTCAATTCTTGGCTCAATGTTTGATGAACATAGCCTCAAATCATCCTCGATTTGTGCACGATTGTGGTATTTAGTTTTGAGTGCAGTCATTTTTGAGAATCCTGCCTCACACAAATATGTTGACGCAAAAGGAAGGAGAATCTTAAAGATGACGTCACAGAGTTCAGGATATTCCAGCATCAAGGCTGCGCAGAATGACAAAATAGGGCAGGAGCTAAAGACTTCCTTCAGTCTTCTGTCACTCTTCAGCTCAATAATATGTTCCTGCATATTAATTTAAAGCTCATTTGCTGTGCACATAAAGGCTGGCAGAGGACCCCAAACAATCGAGTGTTAAGTGGCTGTGATTTGATGAGACTTTTTTTCATGGATTTGTTAAGCACGGAGTCAAAAAGAAGTGCTTCGCAATAAACCATGCAATGTGGGCACTTCAATTTCACAAGTGGAGCTACGTGCTGAACGCGAGCAGCTAGACCACGCTGACGCCCCGTCATTGCCTGTGCACCATCCATGCATAACTGCGTGATTCATGCTTTCGAGTCTCCAAACACCACAAATGTCTCCAAAAACACCAGTAAAAGTCACTGGATTGTCGCTTTTGACAAAAAAGTTGCCAGGAGGATGAGTTGTTTGTGTTATAATCAGTGCTTGAAGTGGGAAGAAAAGGTGCCGGTACTCTCTTTGCATTGGCAAATCATTACATTTTTACAGTGTAAAACAAAACTTGCATATATTACTGTTACAACAATTTATTGTTATTCATTTATTACCAACATAAGTGTATTTAAACATGTTTGTGTGTGCGTGGCTGCGTGTGTTTCACAAAAACTAAAGGAAAGCTTTAACTGTAGCCTATATTCTGATTAGTTTATTTGTTTTATGCAGTTAACAATACAGTTCGACCAAGAGAGCTGACAATTGACCACCACTTAATTTACCATCACCTCACTAATTTCACACTGATTTCATATGACAAACAAGTTAATAATAGTCACTTACATTTTTGATGAAATAATCACTGTTTTGGTCTATTTTAGCAGCGAAAATAGATCTGATGAATCCAAACAAAGATCATAAATTAGTTTTTTTTTTTGCCTCCCATCATGTGGTCCACTCGCACCTACTTGCAGCGGTTGAGAACCACTGTTTTAAACTATCAATTGTATGTTTTATGAAGCTGACAACATTACTGCTGTAAGTAATAATAATTATAGTAACCTTGGGTGGGGCATTTGTATAGTTTTTCAACTGAACATATTCTTAGAGGCTGTGATTTCAGCTGTAAAGGTCAATTCCACAATTAACACAGAAAATGTGTAATTGCTCTAGCTTTTTCAAAAGCCTTTATGATGTCAAACATCATTGAAAATTAAAAAATTGACACAGGACAAGAGCAAGAGAAGCATTTTGTGGTGATTAAGAAGTGCTGTAGTGCATCTGCTCAATTCAATTATATGCAAGCAGGTGAAGCAGGTCGATCAGGACACAGAAGAAATAGGTGAGGCAGTTAATCATAAAAACGAGACTGTGATGCCACCTTGTGGGC
Organism: Denticeps clupeoides; assembly: GCF_900700375.1. Lineage (NCBI taxonomy): Eukaryota > Metazoa > Chordata > Actinopteri > Clupeiformes > Denticipitidae > Denticeps > Denticeps clupeoides. Next base: position 14,291 of record NW_021629749.1, on the reverse strand, counting down.
CAGAAGTTGTCTTTATGCCTATTCTAGTATTATATTCTGCAAACAGAAAACAGTCTCCCACAACTTGAAGAAATGGCTCATAATATAGACAGAAAACATACCAGAAAGATCTCCAATATGATGACATGAAATTCATTAATTTAATAAACAGACAGACAGTTTATCCATCTGCTCCTCTTGGTTGAGAGCCAGTTTCTGGACTAATGCAGTCACCTCTGTCAGTACGGAGATCTCTTTTACTTCCACCACCTTCACATCTACAGCACGCTCTGATTTCACGTGAACCTGGGAGTGAGCTTTTTTTTGATGTAGGTGTGGAACTTTCTAATTTCTCTTGACAGGTGCCGAAGCACAGCCTGCAGCTCACAAAAGCTCAAGAGCCCAGGCTTCATGGGAGCAATACTTGGATACACTTTATCTATTTACATTTAAGGCATTTATCAGTGGGTGGTAGAAGCCTAGTGAGTGACACTTGCCTATGAACCAGGAGACCCAGGTTCAAATCCCACTTACTACCATTGTGTCCCTGCATACAGTGGCCTTACTAATATGCACAGCATCCCCAATAATCTACAGTAATCTTCCCCTAGCAAAGAAACGTAAAGCTGCACATAGTATCTGCCCGGATGTAAGAGCGCGGCCACAATGGGTAATGTTAGTAATCTAAGAACGGATTAGATTATGGATTTATGTAATTGATTGCAACGTAAAACGGTAACGCTCAAACACAAATGTATGGAGAAAAGAAAAGAAATCCACTCTGGGTCTCAAAATCCTTGCCCGGCGTCAATGTAATTCTCTTCGAATTAATACAGTCTCCTCATCCAAAAAAGTACATGCATTTCCCTTAACTGCTTCATCTTTAAAACAGGGGAGGAGACCAACAGAAACTCACAGATTAGAGAATAAAACAGGTTCCTGACCAGGTTAGGTTCACAGAGTAAGTTACCACGGTAACTGACTCTAAGTAAAAGTTACCTCTTTTTCAGAAACAGGCTTGACTTACCCTGCTTTCTCGAGTTTGACAAACCTGCCACTTTGAAACGGAAAACCCAGAGTTTCTCTCATTTCAGGCTTAACATTTTTCACTTGTAAACTCCTTTCTGAAATGGGCCCCTCGTGTGTTAAACCACTGGTGTCTCATTTTAAATGTAAACGAGGCTTTTTTTTTTTTAACTGTTCTGAAATTTGTGAAGACAATAATGCTTCTGATGTCTAAAAAGACAATGCAGTTATGACGTTTCCAGACATTCCAGAAATTAAATGTTTGTTTTCATTTCTTTAATCTGTACATACATATGTGTTTTATTCCATAATATATCACTCTGATCTCATGATTCTCATAGGTATTGCAAATCTGCTTATCCAGAATATACATAATTTTTGGGTATTTTGTTTTTGATGCAACAAAAACAAAAATGCTTAGTTTAATAATGCTAATCATTTAATAATAATTGTCACAATGATTATCGCTTCACTTTCAGTAATACATTGAGGTTAACATATGGGATAAAATCACACCAGTTTCACCAAATCACAAGAGGTACACCAATATATCAAGACTGACAGACTTACATTTTAAGCATTTTAGTTATGGAAAAATGAAACAAAGAAATGCTCTATAGGTTATGGCGTATAAGATTACAAAGTAAGAATTCTGTATTTTATTAGTAAGTAGTATTTAGTTTGCTGTGTATATGATATGGTTATAATTCTTTTTTTTACTTTTACTGCAGCCTTAAATGTCCTCTTCTTGGTATTCAGCCAAGATCGTGTTACCAGCCTGGCACCTGTATTCCCCGTATTCAGTCGAAGAGTTGTAGCCTGACTGGATCGTTATTTTGACTGGAACCTTCACATCCACCTCTTTTCTCACTACATTCACAGTGAGCTTGGTGTGTGGATGGATGGTGGCTGGTATGGAAATCTTCACACCCTTCTTTTCCGTCTTGGTGTTGCTTGTCCCCTTCTCCACGGTGAAAGTGTTACTCACATTCACATTGACCTCTGATTTCACTATACCAATATCAAACCCAAATGACATCCCCACACTTATCTGTGTAGCATTGCTGAAGTTGAAGCTCTCGGTGACAGAACCTTCATACTCCCGACTGAGCTCAGAGGAGAAGGTCTGCTCATGTTTTCCACGATTCACACCACAGATGGAGTCAATGACGACTGATTTGGTGTTTTCTTCTTTCTTGTCCCAGAGGAGCTCTGCTGTTATCTTGGGTCTCCCAGGTTTAAGAGGACGAGCCCAAGACACTTGGTTGTCAATCCAGCCTATGCTTGGAAATTCTCTTCCAGCTCTGACCAGAATTGAATGACCACCTCTGTTTGGATGCTCATACAGGACCCATGCTCCTCTGTCCACTCGGCAGGAAGAAATCATATCATTGAAATTGCCAAACATTAAGTTTGTCTCACAGTTGAGGGTAATGCTCCTACCCCCATAGTTTTGATCCTCATACAGTGTGATCTGAGGATTTGTCAGATCTTCTTTCACCTGTTCCAGTGAAGAAATTACCTCATGCCACTCCACTGATCGACATTCACCCTCCTCAAAGTAGAACTGGGCACCCTGACAGTGGGGGTGTTCGTATAACACCCATGGCTGCCCTATGACCTTCACAGAGGAGATACAGTCATTAAAACTAACATCCCGAAGGTCTGGACAATACTCAGTGAACTCCCGGCTCACGCCTTGAAAGTCAGGATTCTCGTACACAAAAATCTTGTTTACAGGATTTGAAGCCATTCCCGTACTCCTGAAGGTTGTGCAAGAGGTGAGAGCAAAAGTGTGTGTGTGAAGAATTCCTGCTGTATTTGTAGTGTTCTTAGAGTGGGCTGAACTGCACAGAGCCAATCATCTTGTTTAGGAGGGCCTACCAGGTGTGCATATTTTTTCTGCACGTTTCCTGATCAAAGCTGATGCCATAGCTGCTCATACATTTTGAAAGATATTTGTTTATTACTATTAATATCTTTTTATTTCATATCTCAAGTTCGGCTACAGGTGTGTCCACCTGAGGTGGGCTATTTCAGGTTTTTTCTGTTTGAATAGCTTTAATTTTCTGTCATATATACAAGTGGTCTTATGTCATGGCGATCATGTCATCTCATGGCCCACAGGGGGCACTGCAGTGCCCAAGAGACCAACGACCACAAACTGGAACAAAGCAGTTCATCATCCAACATTAAGTCCTGGCAGCCATGTTGGACGTTGCTTCCTCATTGTTGATTATTTCACTTTGCTGCTAAGCCTTACCCAAAAACCCCAAATTGCCCCAAAAAAAATGACATTGCCCAAAAATGATAATGCTCCATGCCATCCACCTGCTCCTGACTCCTTTTTTTCTGGTTGACCTTGTATGAAATGGGCTGGCCTTGGATTTTTGAGCCAACAAACGGAGCAGTTGTCTTGCGGGGTCTGCCTGACCTGGGCTTGTCAAAACCGTCTCCAGTCTCTTCAGATCTTTTTTTTAATCCTCTGTGCTTGACGATGCGACACATTGAAGGTGTCTGCCACATCAGCAGTGGATCTGGTCTCCAGCCTCTTGATAATCGACACTTTAGTCTCAGGGTGAATCGTAGGCGTGTTTACAGAGGTCTAGTTGCAGTTGATGTGAAGGTCTAGTGTACTGGGTTTCTTTTTATACACCTGAGACCTAATTATTCATTATTAGTCAATGAAGCTCATATGACAATGCGACAACACTTATGTCTTTGCAAAAATTGACTCAATGGGCTTTAGCAAGCTTTCACTATTCAAATACTTTTTGACCATTTTGTTTTGCACTGAAATATTATTACAAAAGCTGTTGGGAATAAAATTAGCCTTTTCTTGTAAAAAAACACCCAACTTTTTGCACTTGAGGTCAATTTGTACACAAGAGACAAGACCTTTGTCAGGGACTTTACGCTACATGTGACATGACTTGGCATGACTTTCTTCAAATTGATTAAGTCAAAAAAGTTGAGTGCGACACCAGAGATTAGTTAAACTACATATTTATGTATCAAAAAGATAATAAAGGGCCATAAACGTAGTAAACACTGAACAGGATAGCACATGCTATGACAAGGTAAGGATGGCACCTGGTGGTGCTGTGGCCCCATGACCTGACACTTGACTCGATGAACTAGCCTAAATCAGTAGCAATGAGAGCAGTCCAGGCAGTGAGTAAAGTACTAGAGTAATCCCATAGAGCTACCAATGCTTTGTTAATCAACTTCCCTTACACAGTTTGGACAGGGAATGATCCCTCTGATCTTGTAAAGTAAAATAAGGCCTTTCTTAAATCTGAGATGAAGGGTGTCAGGGTCCAACCTAAATTATTTTTGGGGTGATTTGTTGCCTCTTCATTGACATGGTGAAGAAGTTCCATGTGTGTCAGATTGTAGTCTTGAGGCAACAATCTGAGTCTTGAGACTCCACAACCCACTTCAGTTTGCCTACAAGCCTGGCACTGGAGTGGATGATGCCATCATTCTCCTCCTACATCGTTCCCTCTCTCACTTGGAGACCGCTGGGAGCACTGTGAGAATCGTGTTCTTTTATTTGTCTCCCACTGGAGAACACAGGAGTGAATCATCACCTCACAACATGTATTACCTCACCAACCCACCACAGTATGTGAGAACTCAGGGTTGTGTGTCAGACAGGGTGGTCTGCAGTAAGATGGGCCCCACAGGGAACGGTTCTGGCACCGTTCTTCTTCACCATCTTCATCTACACTGTAGACTTCACCTACAATCTACAAGATCTCTGATGACTCTGCAATAGCTGGCCTAGTCACAAATGGGGATGACGAGGAGTACAGATAACTGACTCGGGACTTTGACTAGTGCCAGCAGAACTACCTCCAGATCAACACTGGAAAGACCAAGGAGTTGGTGGTAGACTTCCGCAGGCACAAACTTCCTCCATTACAACCACTGAACATCCAGGGTAAGGACATTGAGGCTGTGGAGAGCTACAGGTACCTTGGTGTTCATCTGAGCAATAAACTAGACTGGACTCACAACTCTGATGCCCTCTAAATGAAACGGCAGAGCAAGCTGTACTTCCTGTAGAGGCTCAGGTCATTTGGGGTGAAGGACCCACTCTTTTATGACTCTGTGGTGGCCTCAGCTATCTTTTATGGTGTGGTCTGCTGGGGAGGTAGCATCTCTGCTGGGGTCAGAAAGAGACTGAACAGGCTGATCCGGAGGGAGAGCTCTGGTCAAGGATGCCCTCTGAACCCAGTGGAGGTGGTGAGTGACAGGAGAATGGTAGATAAGCTATCATCCCTGTTAGACAACATCTCCCACCCTATGCAGGAGACCTTGACAGCACTGAGCAGCTCCTTCAGCACTAAATTATAGAAATGAGTAACAAATGCTCAAAGTAAAATAGTGCAAACTTTGAATTTTGAATGGTGCACTAATAGTGTGCAGTGGTGGAGGAAGTACAGAAGCTTAGTACTTAAGTAAAAGTACAAGTAACCTGCAAAATATGTACTCAAGTAAAAGTAGAAGTGCTACATCAACAATCTTACTTAAGTAAAAGTCCTAAGTACTTACTTTTAAATTTACTTTAAAGTATATTTTTTAAGTAAAAGTACTCACACAATGGTTTGTCTCAACATCTGGGGTGTGCCATTTTGTAAAAGCATAGTACATATACTGACTTATGCCTGTACTGATGTCATTGCTCGGAATAATTACAAGCAATTATACAGTATATGTGTATTGGAAAGTTTGGTGTGCTTATTGTGCATGCATCTCGCAATACTGTGTGTACCTTAGAATTATATGGATGACAAGTTATATACTAGGTATTACCCACTAATATACCATTAAGATAAACCAATCAGGACATGATATATCTTTAAATCATTTATGTACTTGCAAAACTATTCAACACTTCTGTTAAGAGCGGTAAAAGGGCAACACAACAGTAACCAAACAGCAGTGGTGGGGTGGTGCTCTCAAGAATATGGCAGTACAAGTGGCATTGCGAGCCCTTTAATCAACTTCATATCATCAGCACATTCTGTTCAACAAGAGTTGCCCTGGCTTGCATGAAAAAAAAATGTAGCGCAACTGTAAAACTAGTAAATACAAAGTTTATGCTCCAATGATTGCAGAAAAGCAAAAAGCATTGGCCTAATAATGGATAACACAACACTTAGTCAATACAAAAGGCAGATGTTAGAATGAGAAACAACAAAAATTTTGACCGTTGACTGGGGTGTGGCTCTCTTAAGACCCCTAATCAACCTAGAATTATCAATACTTTTTGTTTAGTTTTTTCTTTAACAAAACACGAGTCTATATGAAAAACAGATGTAATTGTAAATCTTGTCAATGATCTATTATTTGCAGAAAAAAACAATATTGTGTAACTCAACACTTACAATACAAATACAAAAGGCAGATCTTAGAATAAGAAACTTAAAATGAAGGACCATCAAATGAAAACTTTACCACTGGCCAGGCAATCAAAGATCAGAGGGTGAAAATGGCTCTCTCACGAACATGAGAGTATAAGTGCCATTTGGTGCCCTTATAAGCACAGCATTACCAGTGATTTTTGTTCAATTTCAAGTTTTTTGACCCTAGCCTGCCTCTTTTTGCAGAAAAGATGTGCCCTGCTGGACTTTAGAGTATCTATGGAGGCAGCTGAGTTGGCCAGGTAGGCATCCAGCTGTCTTGTGGTTTCTTGGACATTTCCCTTCATATGGCCAAAGAAGTCCTCCTCCTCTGACCCAGAATGGCTATCTGGTGATGAGGCTTGGTACTCCTCCAAGTGACTCTTGCTGTAGTCCATGCCTACTGTAAGAATGGACATCGCGGGAGCCTGCTTTGTCTTGCATAACAGATGTCTGCAGGGGGAGGTGTAACATTCCTGTGTCGACGGTTGTGGGTGAAGATTCGACACCCCGGTTTTTACATGTCTTTTGTCCGACGTCAACGTGCGAAGTATCAGCCGTCAGGACCGCCCACCCTCTTTGTCTTCACCAAATGGGAGGCACCGGGGGCGTGACATCAGAAACAACAGGTTCTGATTGGTCAGTGACAACTTCCTGTCCGCCAGTGACAACTTCCTGTAGGCCAGGGGTATAAAAGCCTGCGCACATGTGGAAAATGGGACTCTGGGCTCTCTTGCTCAGAGGTTTTTCCATCGGAAACCGGAAGGTTTCTGAGTCTCTCTCTCCTCCTCTTTTTCACTTCTCCCTCTTTACTCTTTCTTCTCATTTTTACTTTCTCTGTAACCTTGGTACCTTTTTACATTCAATATTCACATGTAACCACAATAATTATTTACCGGTGTTAATAAATTAGAAACTGTTCATTTTTAACCTCTATTGTGCCATGCCTCTTTCTGCCAGGTAACATCAAATTGGAGTGGTTGAATACAGTGCTTTGTGTGGAGGGAGAAAGAGTTTTTTTCTACACACTCTATTCTCTTCTCCAACACCACATGGTCTTCATTGTGCTTTTTACACTACATAACAACAACCCAAACACAGAATACAGGAAACATTAAGCTTATATGAAGAGTACTGTCTCTCTAACCTTGTAAAAACCATTATTATCACTTTGGAATTTCCTATGATCTCCTAGATGCAACAACATATTATTTCAGATTAACTGGCAGGATCAGAAAAGGTTCTTTGCAAGGTTTCCTTATCAATTAAACACTTGCCAATGAAATGAATGATTTAAATTACTTACCCAACCTTAGCAAATCCTCATTGCTTGTCCACGATGTGCGAAACTTTGGAAGTAAAATTGCAGCAGCATGAGTTCAGGGTCAGTAAGCATGTCACCAAACCGCCATTTTATTCCTTCTTGAAGAGCAGAGATCAGTGGCTGGCAGAACTTGGATGACTTTTGGAGGCGGTCCAGCTTCACAGTCAGGACGGTTATAGTTGGTAACAGCCATCACATGTGGACATCCACCTCTGCCTGCAACATGTTGACTGCCATGGATACTGGGTTCATGGTTGATGCATATTCTGTTAAGAAAGCAAGTTCTGCAGGGCTGAACCTGCAATAAACATTATTGGAATATGCAGAATGTCAACAAGTGATATAAGGAATTTGTCACACACCTAGATATACATAATGTTATTACACACATCATTCGACAAACTATTTTTAATTATGTCAGATTGTGTCTGCAAAAAGTTGTTAAAATATGAATTTGTGGCCTGTCAGCATAGATATGAAACAGACATGACTGATATGCTTATTGTGTACTAAGTTATCTAAATAATTATAGGCTCTACTACTGCAGTTCAATTAAACGAGGTGTAAATGATTAGTGAACAACAATATTATGGCACACAATCCATAGCCAACCACATCATAACTGTGCATCTGCTCCAAGTCAAACTTACATGGGGACTTTAAGTGCAATGGTCACTGCTCTGACAGCTCCTTCCCCACTTTCTCTAAATATCCTCAGTAGCCGCTCAACTGCAAGGAAGAGAGAGTTCTATCTGGTATCAACTGGACAGATGAGTTGCAGTTTGCACTCCCTTTCAAAAACCTCCGCAGTGATAGATGAGCGGGCACTCTTATTCCAAAGAGCTGAGCACTTGGCAAATGCTGCACGAGACATCTCCTGTACACAACATTTGATTCAGCTTTTTTAGCATCCACAGTTGAGATCAAATTCAAAGATGACAGGCACAACAGTGATTTTTGGGAGTTGATATTCAGAGCACTCATCTTTCATCAAAGCCTCAACTTCAACACCCTCTGTCTCCTGCTTCTGGATCATCTTCCTCCACAGTCATTTACATTTTCCCTCTGTTCTTCAGTTAAACTTCCTTCATCTTCACATGCAAAAACTCTGAAGGCCTTAATAAAGTTTGAGGTATTATCTGTAGTGGCCCTAACAATTTTTTCATGGACGCTGTATTCTGTATGAATGTCATTGAGAGTACTGGCTAGCATGTCATAAGTATGTGCCCCTTTCAGCCTTTTTCAAGATAGAGCAACAGACTGTCTTTCTAGGTTATCTGAAATAAATCTAGTGGGCAGTAACCCGAATGAAGCTTTGCCTATGAGCTGTCCAACAGACTGTAGTTGTGGCGATGTATTTAGCAGTCTGCATTGCATTCTTCACTCCATCTTTCATTCGCTTTGTGTGCTAATCTATTCTCTCTCTCAATGTTGTACGTGACATGACTGGGTAATCTGGGTGATTATGCTGCATTAAATTAACGAACTCACGCTGTTCTACTACACCAAAAGGGTGCAAAAAAAAAAGTTGACCACCGCAAGGTCCATGGTCTTCTGAGAGGCTTTGGTGTTGTCAAGTTTCCGCTGCTTTATTGAAGAACCCTCACCAGCAGACGATGTTCCCCTCTTTTTAGTTGCAGTTGCAGCCAGGTACTCCTTCAGAAGTGATCTGTGCTTTCACTATAATAGATAGCAAAAATAACAATGATATACTGTAAGTGTTAATTATTCATTCTTACAATTTAATTTAAAACATTTGTAATCCTAGATCTTCGAACAAAGTAACTAGCACAATCAAGTATATTATTAGGCCTATTTACTGTGCTAAACTATGTATATAAACCTTATAATTACGAGAGAAATATGTGACAAACCCAGGAAATACAGGAGTGTTGGTCTATTGTGATCACATCTCTAGTCTGAGAGGACTACTGATTGTGAAACAGGCGGAAAGCACCCCTTCCAGCCAAGCTGGACCAGTGTTGTGCATGAACGGTTCATTGAACGCGTTCCTGTTTTTCGTGAACGCTGAACTGAACGAATCAGTTTACAAATTATGAACGTGAATGTGAGTGACGTTCACTCTGGCGAGACTGAACGGCGCTCACGTTTTAAAGTTTGCTGATCACAGGCTAGCATGGCTGGTGCTTCGAGTCCGAAAAAAAAAAATAAATAAAGAGCGAACGTGAACTAGTTCGTTTTTTTAGCTGTGAACTGGCACAGCTGTGAACTTCAAAATTGTAAAAAATTAACTATGAACGTGAACTAGTTCTTTTTCAGTGTGAACTGGCACAACACTGAGCTGGACACTATGCTAGCAAAGACATTAAGCTATCTTCTCCGAGCTAATAACCAGTTTATCCTACCACCGTGTTAAAAAAATGATGAAGCTACACTGGTGTGATGTTTATACTATTTCTGTAAGTCAACATACATTTCGCTAGATAATAGTATCATAACATGTCATAACATACCCAAAAGCATAGCATAGCTTACCTCTATATGTTTTTTCAAATTTGAAGGGGAGTTTTTAAATGCCAACAATTCTTTATGTTGAGGCTGCATGGGATGCAAAGAAATCGCAAGGACTCATTCTTTGTACTCAAATAAATTTCTTAAATACAGCCAAGGATTTCTTTGTGATTCAGAGCTGCAGGGCTCGTGTTTCACGCTCAGTTGATGCAGGTTCTGGGTCCATGTTGAATGTCTCGTCTTCTTGAAATCAAGCGTCTACCAGCTCGTGCTGCAACTGACGCGCGCTCTGCCATCATTGGAGCTAATAAAGCCTGACTGGTAGGAAATGGCAAACAACGCCAGAACGCAATAAGCTAACTATTATTCCATGCAAGATTTTGAGGAAATTGTGTTCATAAAATGTAACGAGTAACGGCATAAATTGTAGAAATGTAGTGGAGTAGGAAAGTACAGATTATTGCCGCAAAATGTAATGGCGTAAACTAAAAAGTATGCATTATTATTTTTGCTTAAGTACAGATATGTAAAAATCTACTTAAGTACAGTAACGAAGTACAAATACTTTGTTACATTCCACCACTGATAGTGTGTGTGTCAGAGTCAAAAATTTACCGAGTGTTCAGGATTCTGATGGCCTGTGGGATGAAGTTGTTGCACAGTCAGGCAGTGAAGGCTGAATGCTCAGTACCTTTTCCCAGATGGTAGGAGGGTGAAGAGTGCATGTCAGGGGTGTGTAGAATACTTCACAATGGTGGTGGCTTTCCTGCTGGTGGCTTTTCTGCAGCATGTGTGGTAAATATCCGTGATGAGGGAAGAGAGACTCTGATGATCTTCTCAGCTGTTCTCACTATCCAACGTAGGGTCTTGTGTCCAATACGGTGCAATTGGTTGGATACTGTCGTCACGAGTCCCTCTGTAGAAGGTGGTGTGGATGAGTGGTGGGGGATGGGCTTTCCTCAGCTTCGCAGCAAGTGAGATGCTGCAGAGCTTTCTTGGCTGTTGAGGTAGGTGTTGAGATCCAGTTCTCCTCTAGGTGAACACAGAGGAACTTTGTGTTCTTGACTATCTCCACACAATATCCGTCGATGTTCAGTGGTGAGTGGTCCCTCCGTTGTCTTCTGAAGTCAAACAATCATCTCCTTTGTTTTGCCCACGTTCAGAAATAGATTGTTGTCCATCAGTCGTTGCACCTCCTCTCTTTATGCTGACTAATTGTTCTTCTGATCACTGCACAGTTGTGGGTCAACAGGGTGAACAGCATTGGACCGAGCACCGAGTGTGGTGGTGCTGGAGACGCTGTTCTTGATCCGAACAGACTGAGGTCTCTCAATTAAGAAGTCCAGATCCAGGGGTCACTGTCCAGGTTTAGTTTCTGTTTCAGGTCCAGTTCACATACCTGTGCAGTCATCCCACAGGTTTGATCATGTGGTGATGGACTTGAAGACTGTAATGTCATCAGTGCATTTGCTGATGTAGCTGTTCACTGATGTCGTGTACGCCTCCAAGTTGATGATGTTGTCGCTGTTGGTTGCAGCGTCTCTAAACATTTGCCAGTCAGTGCACTCGTATCATTCTTGAAGAGCAGAAACGACTGCTGCAGGCCAGGTTCTCACCTGCTTCAGAACAGGTTTGTTGTGTGGACAAGTGGTCTGTATGCTAATTAGCATAATAGTGATGTGGTCTGATTGGCTGAGATGGGGCGGGGCTCCACCTGGTATGAAACTGGTGAATTTAGTGTAGACAATATCCCGTGCTGTTATCCCTTCTTTTCGCAAAGTCCACATGTTGATGGAATTTAGGGAGATCTGACTTGAGAGTTGGATAGTTATCTCTGGCCGGACCAATGATAATAGGACGACTGAAGAGCGTTTCCCGCACTTCTAGTTTCTGAGAGAAAAGCCAGAAACCAAGCTGCAGAGAGGCCGCCTGGTCCATTTAGAAAACAGGGAACGCCTCTGTTGACCAACAACAACAACAACATTGTTGACACCCCCCACACTTGACCCTTCTGCACACAAGGAAAATCTTCACACAAAAAAAACTGTAGGCGAGAGATAAAAAGAAAAGAAGAAACCCTGTGAAACAGAAGGAGTGATACAGAGAGGGACCCCCTTCCAGGGTAGAGTGAGCCTGCAAATGGTGTCAGATCAGGGTTTCTGATGATTTGTCCAATAAATAAAAAAAAAAAGTCCAACAGTTGTATGGTTGAACAATTCCAGAGTGTAGTCCAGTGTAATGGTCTACATTATGATGTTACTGGTACATTTGAAGATCCCTTAAGCTGTAGTTGTTACGGTGGTGGTGGCTGTGGTGACCCTCTGGTTTGTTTCATGCTGAGTCAGGAACCAGGATTTATCTGCTGTTCTCTTCACTGGAGTTTGCCAGTGGGCTGTGTGCTTGATTCCGTGTCTCAGAGAAAACAAACAGAAGCAGCGGCAGACGGTTGATTTGTACGACTGATTGTGAAATATGTGGTAATAGTAGGATATTGGTGCTGCAGTGGCCTGGTACCCTAACTAGGACAGCCTAACTAGGGAGAATTTAACACTGTCTGTGTCTAACAGGGTGACTGTGTGATAAATTGGACTTTATAATTGACACTGTCAAAGTGAAGTGAAATGTGTGTCTGGGACTTTAACAGAAGGCCTGAGAAAACAGATGGATTAGATTTAAACACTGACACTGTGTCTGAGTCCTGGACACTGACTGGCAAGCCGTTCCACAACTGCGGAGCTCTATATGAGAAGTATCTGCTCCCAGCTGTGCCCTTCTGTACTTTCGGTACCAGAAGTGACCCCGCACCTGTTGATTGAAGGGTGCGTGGCGGGTCGTAAAGAAGAAAGTTGATGAGTATCCACGGTCTAATGTCCTTCAGACAATTCTCTATTCTGTTCAGGTGCTGCCTCTCATCTGGCATTGCTGACAGATACAGCTGTGTGTCATCAGCGTAGCAATGAAAGCTAATACCATGTTTGCGGATGACGTCACCTAAAGGTAACATGTATAGGGATAATAGTAACAGACCTAGGACAGAACCTTGTGGAACACCAAATTCTACTTTACTATGTGAAGATGAATGACCATTGATGTCCACAAACTGATAACGGTCGGTCAGATATGATCTGAACCATTCAAAGGCCGTTCTCTTAATCCCAATAACATTGTCTAACCTGGCAAGGAGAATAGCGTGATCGATAGTGTCAAACGCTGCACTCAGATCAAGCAGGACAAGCAGCGAGATGTGTCTCTGAGGCCAACAGCAGTTCATTAACAACTTTAACCAGTGCTGTCTCAGTGCTATGATGAGGTCTAAATCCCGATTGATATACTTCATGGATATTGTTACAGTCTAGGTATGCGCTCAGCTGCTGGGCTATGACTTTTACTAAAATTTTTGATATAAATGGAAGGTTGGATATTGGTCTATAATTTGAAATCTGACTGCGATCAAGATCAGGCTTTTTAATCAGGGGTATAATGACTGCTACCTTGAACGAACTTGGTGCATGGCTGGTGCTAAGCGATGAGTTAACAATTTTGAGGATAGGATTTATAATATCGGGTGCTACTTGTTTAAGGAACCTTGAAGAAAGTGGCTCCAAAGCGCAAGTACATTGATAAAATCGTTTCTACTATGATGATACTGAGTGGTAGTATCCGTTTCTGTCTTATTCCTGGTTATATTGGCTCTAGTGTTAAACAGGAATCTGGAATTATTATAATCTCTTACTACCTTCCTTTTGAGGAGAGCGACATTATCTAACGTACTATGCAGTGTACGTTAGACAGGAGGCCTGCCATTACCTTGCTCCGCCGGTGTTGTAATCGGTTTCCTGTCCCAGTGGCTCTTGTCCATGTGGTTCCTGTACTGGGGGTGGCAATCTGAACTGATTCTCTCAGCGACAAAGGATGAATGACCGCATATGTTATTGACAATTTGTCACGACTACGGACTTACGAGGGAAGGAAGCGCAGAGGTTTGACATACTGGGAAGGGGGTTTTATTATACAATAAAAAAAGAAATACAAATAAACAATGGCGCGGTGGCCAAAAACGATTTAACTTAAATAAATAA
>NW_021629748.1:118502-119123 GCF_900700375.1 Denticeps clupeoides | reverse complement strand
ATAGAACATGCTGGGAATTGTTATGTGCTGGACGAGGTTTTTATTTTGTGTGCATGTGTCAGTGTTAGACTCAAATGTTTAATGTTTAAACCCAGGAATGTTCAGGGAAATGGGAGAGTTAAGTTTAGGTGATCACAATAATCTTCCAATATGGAACTGCAATAAAAATAAATTATACTTAAATAATGATTTATTGTCCAAGGTCACAGGTAGCCACAGTGTGATATTTGAATAATTTTGAAAGGTGGTAGTAGCCTAGTGGGTAACACCCTCGCCTGTGGACCAGAAGACCCAGGTTCAAATCCCACTTACTACCATCGTGTCCCTGAGCAAGACACTTAACCCTGAGTGTCTTCAGGGGGGGACTGTCCCTGTAACTACTGACTGTAAGTCGCTCTGGATAAGGCATCTGGTAAATGCTGTAAATGTAAATGCAAATTATTATTTGATGTTCAGAAGTTTCACTGCAGGTTCCACTGCGGTTGACCTCACAGAGGAAAACTCTTTACACGCGGCTGTCTGTCGAAGGGCTGTGGTCGAGCTGTTGCCAGTAAGACGCGTGTTTCCCAGCCCTCTCAGATCCGCTTCAGCTGCTTGCCCATGTCCCGTGTGGAGTGCATG